>NC_057802.1:329206289-329299653 GCF_018294505.1 Triticum aestivum | reverse complement strand
ACGAGCGGCGTCGGCGCGCCGGGGTCGGGGGACAGCGAAGTCCGGCCCCTAGGCGCGGGCGTCCAGATCGAGCGGGGGGGGGCGAGAGAGAGTGGGGGGAATCGATCCCGATCCAGGGGAACCGGGGGAGGGGGTGGAGCGCGTGGGGGTTAGGGTTTCGGTCGGGTGGTGGTTAAGGGAGCGAGTGGGGGGCCGGTTGGGCTAGTGGGTCAGCCAGCTGGGCCGTCTGGCCCAGTTGGCCAGGGGGCCTCTACTCATTTTATTTTTATTTAGTAGTTTTGATTTCTGTTTCTATTCTTTATTTATTTTCTTTTATGTCTCTTTTAGTTCCTAATTATTTAGCTTCTTTAAAATACCAAGTTAGCACCTAAATTAGTATCACCAAAATAGGCCACTGCCAAACCTAGTTGGACCCAAGATAAATTAGTTTAATATTTTTATATTGTCAAAAGCAATTAAGATATTATTTTAGCCGTTGTTTTTAATTAGTTTAGGGCATTTAAACACTTTGTAAAAGGTTGGTTCCACCACCAAAACTAGTTAGGGATTATTAGCCACACGATGAACATTTTAGTTTTAATATTTGAAAACTTTTATTGATTGCTTGATTTTGACTTTGAATTTAAATCGTTTTCGAACTAACATGAGATTAGCAACAGTAATGGAAGTGACGTGGCATCATTAGCAGAGGTTCACTGTAGCTTAATTATCCGGGCGTCACAATTATCCTCCACTACAAGAAATCTTGTCCCGAGATTTAAGAGGGGTGTAAGGGGGAAAGTTCTGGTTACGAAATTCTAACGATTCTTCTCGGTCTTGGTTGCTCTTCTCGAAGAGGTCGATCCATTACGTTGATGTCTTCATTTCTCTGCTTCAGGTCATCATGATGAAGTCGGCGTCCTTTCTTCGGGAACTCTATCGTACTTACGACAGAGTAAGGGGGGTATTCTGGAAGAACGGACCTTTGCAAGGTTGACTATCTAGTCAATATCATCGGGGAAGGTGGCGAAAAGTAACTCTCGAACTAAATCTTAAGAAAAAGCCGAGAGCAAGTAAGAAAGTACCATGAGAAGTTTCAAATGGGTAGGCAATCGTTCGAAGCCTGAAACAAAGTGTGAAAGGGGTTCAAAGCAATCGGAATAAGTATTATGTCTGATGCCAGTATAGATCAGTAGGACGGTGGTCCGCGAATTACATACGAGGCCACGCGCGAATAATAAATTTGGGAACAGGGGGTGCACAGGAGAGTCAGGTTTTGATCCTGTGGAACTGTGGGTTATGGGCCCACCATGTGGTTAAAGTAGGAAGGGCGGTGACATCTTGCACGATCATGATAGCAAGGCATGTCAGAGGGTAGCCTGTCAGTTATATGTCAGCAACATCGTCGGTACCAAGGGCGAGGGACGAAGAGAACCATTCTCCTTCTCGTCGAACGAGGCGGACCAATAGGCAAAGTTCTCGTCCATCGGTCGTTACCGGAATGTCATCAACAATAGTAGCAGGGTCTTACAGACAGAGTGGTACAACAAGGTGCTTACCTAAGCAGGGAATTATCTCTGCTCAGTTAAGTCCGGTTACAGGAAAGGTTAAACAAAAGAATGGAAAGGAAAAACGCGATTATCAGATTAAACAGAACAATGGAAACGAAAATTGTGATTACACACAATTATTAGGAGTATATCCCTCCCATGGACAAGCAGAACATGGCATACAGGGTAGGAGAGCCAGTACCCAACCATTCAGATAAAGAGGCAAGGATTAATCAAGATCTTACCCATACAACGGTGTTTGGATAACTGACCAAGAAACTTTTAGCATCGCGCCTCCAATGTTCTTGTTGATGAGCGGGGTATCATAGTCATGCTTCGAGGTAGCAATGATATGGTGTTTCAATCAAGGGCAAGACTTTGGATACACAAATGATCCATTAGGAGCAACTTATAAAATAAGTCCTACAATTTCCTCCAGGAAGAATGATTATCCTTGCAAAAGAAATTATAATGATAGGTCCTCCAGCCAGGGGGGTGCTAGGCATGACATCATATTACCGGGTCATCAAAGGACCAACATCATATCCGACCGAGATTCAGATCCGATTGGTGTCATGATACCCCAGACTCAGGATGTCAGAGAAGAAAATGTGCAACCCAAATTGTCGCGACGACATTGTAAGATTCTCGGAAATTGAACTATGGAAGCAAGTTCCGAAACAAGAGTTCATCATTAAAGGAGAGGATGAGGAGGTGGCTGATGGAGTTGCGACAACTCATCGAGATTTCTAAAAAGATGGATTCTGACAATTATGTGAACAAGGGTATAACATTTGTCAGATCAAATGATATAATGATGTATGTTCGAGGAAAACATACACAATTAAACATTGGTTGAAAGGTGCGCCCGAAATATGGGCATAGGTAGCCTGATCAATTGTTAGAATGGTGATTTAATAACTGATAGGCTAAAATGAACTATTGATCATTAACTTCAAAGCAATAGGGTTACAAGAAGTACTGAATCCAAACAGCGTCGTTCACTTGTTGATACCCCGGTTGGAATCAACACGAGAACCAAGAAAGAATGGTGATGGTGAGAAGTATCATCATACCGAGAATCTCTAAGAGGTGGAGCAATCCCCACAACATTCTCGATAGGAAAGAAAGTAATACTTCAAGGCAGATCACAACACTAGCTGGAGAGCAAGTTGTATTCATAATGTGGACAAGTTCGCGATGAAAGGAAGTCAAGGGTGTTGTCGATGATAATAAAAATTATCGAGGGATAAGGATGGTATTTCTCATCACGAATTCGATTGATATCCTGTAAGAGCTCGGAATGTTGATGATGATCACGACTCAATTGTCGAGATATTTCATGAAGATGTAATCAATCGGTGATGACATCAAGTCAAAGGAATGATGAAGTGAAAGGTTATTGGAACCACGAGTACGACACAAACTCGAAATCAAGCTTGCTGTTCAAGGACAAATGGTATGACGAGGAAGATCGACGTAAGATTAGCTCATCGTCGAAAATTGTGCTCCGGGAAGAAGGACCAGGTAGCACAGTTAAAATTTAGCATGGTAATGATATAGCTGATCAGGCTAGGGATGTCGTGATCGAGTACAAACTCGTAAGCAAAGAAGATTACTATGAGTTGTTTAATCATGATGCGGACTCGATTCAGTTGTCGATGTCCTTGAGTGTTTAATAACTCGAAGCCCGTGAAAATTTGGAATCAATGAGAATGTAGCACTTGATGGAGAACTCATAAGAAGTTATGCAGTTCCGTGATAATCTTGAGATACCAGGGGGGTAATACTCGACAACAGATCAAAGTAGAGGTTGGACTAGGGTATTGCTCTGCAGAAGACAAGTGCTCAAACTAGCACGAGAAATGGAATGAAGGAGAAACATGGTCCGAACCACGTCCACAGATACAAGATGAACTTATAACAAGGGGATAATTATTTTAGGAGAAGCTTCCATGATAAGGTATACATCGTGTCCATGGGCATGAACACAGGGTTCAAGGTCGACTCCCACTTGTTCAACGCATAACCTTTCATTCACCTCTCGTATTCGAAAATGACGTTATTTGTTGAAAGTTTTTACCTGATGCAATACCAGATAAGTATGACCCGTGAAATCTTTCGGGTTCACACGGATTAGGGAAGGCGTAGGTTCAACCCATCGGGGCATCTTAGAAACATATACCACAAGTTTCAAAAGTAAATACACAAGCTCGAAAGCAAAGCATGGTTGGCCAAGCAGAGGATACAATTTTACCAAAGGCACTATGTATCAGGGGAATAACTCACAAGGTTATTGAATATGAATGACACTGTTGGATAACAATCCAACAATGGATCGGGCGATCCGCAACGGAGCTAATGTGAGTATCGGTACTCACTCAGAGGAAGAAAGAATGCAGAGGATCAGATTCAAGAATCACCTGATTAGTCTGATGCTTAATATAAAGAATTTATGGTTTCCAAAACAAAGAATCAGAAGCAGACGCTCTGATTAAGGATGGATAAGTTGAGTAGACTTAAAGGTACAACCGACGGCAATTCGGTCGGTCGAGAACCAGTTCATGTTTAAAATGACGTCTGATCCGGAAGGATGAATTCTAGGATTTCGACTGAGGATTGCGAGCATTCGCAACAAATTGAATCAACGGACTCAAAATGATAATGACAAGAGATGCCAATAAGATTAAGAGACTTAAGATTAATCATAATGCAAGTAAGCAAGAATTTCAAGAGCAAAAAGGCTCCTAAGGATTTTCGGAAGATCGAATGGTATTTTGAACACTTTTGTGAAATACTTGAATCAACTGGGGGTGAGCGGATACTCGGTAAGTGCGAGAATTATCCGTAGGGGTATTCAGGTGACAAAGAACAGCAAGGCAGTAAGCTCAAAGGATTATCGAAACAACGACGAGTATTTCGGGGTATCTTGTAATAACAAGTCCAACTAGGGATGAATGTAAGAATAACAACTGCAAGTAGTTATCCATAAGGGTTGACGGTGGAAGGGGAATTGCAAACGCGATGAACACAAGTTCTCGGGTTAACAGCGGAGAGTATCTTCAGGGTCTTCACGTGCAGCAGACGATCATCAGTAATAAGGGGCTCTCCGGGTGAAAGTGATAACGAGATCCTAATGTTAGATTTAGCAAAATTCATTTAACCCGAATAGAAGAGAGATCAGAGTCCCAGAGTATAGACAAGGAATAAAAGATCCTAGTACCACCCAATGGCGACGTGGGCCCGTAAGCCACACAGCCATGTTAGTAAAAAATTCAATGACTAGACTCGACTTCGGCCAAGGAGTTGGAAAGGGGGATTCCTACAGGCAGTCGGCTCTGATACCAACTTGTGACGCCCCCGATTCAATCGTACACTAATCATACACGCAAATGTGTACGATCAAGATCGAGGACTCACGGGAAGATATCACAACACAACTCTAGACACAAATTAAAATAAAAAAAGCTTTAAATTACAAGCCAGGGGCCTCGAAGGCTCGAATACATAAGCTCGAAAACACAAGAGTCAGCGGAAGCAATAATATCTGAGTACAGACATAAGTTAAACAAGATTGCCTTAAGAAGGCTAGCACCAAAGTAGCAACGATCGAAAAGGCAAGGCCTCCTGCCTGGGACCTCCTAACTACTCCTCGAAGCCGAACTCCATGTAGAATCATCCTCGGATCTCTAGCTCCTGGACTCCAGCATCTGGTTACGACAACCAGGTATAGAAAGGGGAAAAATTGGCTTTTCGCAAAACTGTAACCATAGAGCCTTCTACCAGCCATATATGCATGTAGTATAGCATTATTATATTCATTACTCTCTATGTGTTACATTGCCAGCATATTCCATGTGCTGGCCCGTTTTCGGGCTGCAACGTTTCATGTTGCAGACTTTTCAGACGACGAGTAAGGTGCCTTAGGTCGTGGTCTTATACTCAGTGATGCCGTTGGAGTTGATGGACTCACTTATCTTCCAAGTCTTCCGCTGTTATCGTATTTAGATGGCCTTAAGCCATATTTGTCATACTTATTTCTCTCTTGAGATACTCGTTGTAATAAGTGTGTGATTGCTACTCTGTTATAAATTCTCCATTTGTACTGTGCGTGTCAGCATTACTGATCCAGGGATGACACTGGTGCACAGCAGCACAGACTGTTTGAGGTCTAGTCGCTACACCCACCCACCTCTTCCGATGCACGCATGCTTCCCGCTCCGTATCAATGCCTGCCCAGAGCATGCAGCGGCCGACATTGATGTCGCGATGTGACCGGACATTAGGGTAGTGTTGACCGACGCGACCTCTCGGGAGCCGCCTTCAATGCGGACACAGCTTCCTGAGGAACCAACTCCGCCTGATGCGCCTCATTGAAGTGGCTGACCGGCCCTTCGCATGGCCTGGCCGCGGTTATTGAAGTCATGCTTCGACGCCGTCCACATCGCAATCTCTCGGCTCTTCCTCCTCCTCCCCTCCCCGCCCTTCTACCTCCACAACACTCGCGATGGAAAATTCGTGGGCCCCGGCGCTGGCAGGCGGTGATTCCGGGATGGGCTCCGGAGGATCATAGAGAAACCGCCCTCGAACTCCGGGGTCGTCGTCCTCATCAGCGGGCGGATCCTCGAAAAAAGCGGAGATCGTCATCTCCTCCGACGGTGAGGAGGACCAGCCGCCGCAGCAGCAGCAGCAGCAGTCCACGCCGCCATCGGCGGCCCAGGTGTACGCCGCCATGGATGACGAGTACGAGCAGCAGATGAAGTTGATGCCTCGTCGCTCCATGATCCACCTGAACGGCCCGGCTTCACCACTGGGATGCTCGTCCCCGTGAAGCCGGAGCAGGCGTCCCCTCCACGCTCTCCGTCGCGCAACCGCGGCGTCCAAATCGAACGCCACATGAGGAGGAGCCCCTCTCACCGCCGATGTGGCGCGTAAAGGAGGAGCGCCTCTCGCCGCCGCCCCGCGTGTGAAGGAGGAGCGGTTCTCTCCGCCGCCCTGGCGCATGAAGGAGGAGCGCCGCTTGCCGCCTCCCATGCCCAATGCGACCGCGAAGGCATGTGGATGCCTTCGCCACTACCTCGGCAGAGGCAGCGGCAGCAGCGACAACTCTTCGTCATCTCGGAGAACCCTAACAGCGCAGGAGTACGCCGACAGGGAGCGGCGCTGACGGGACAGGTGCAACGTGGCCCTGGACCGCTCCGTGACGACGGCGGACATGAGGAAGCGACGTCTCAGCCGCCACGACGGGAAGAGGGCCAAGTACAACGAGGAGTGGTCTCTCAGCGAGAGCGCCGCCTCCTCCAAGGCCCGCCGCCCTCCCCCCTCCCGCGCCCACGTCGTCGGTGGCCGCGGCCGCACTGCGCACGGTGCAGGAGGAAGCAGAGAGGATCATCCGCGAGCGTCAGGAAGCTGCTGGGAAGCCCTGTCGCGCCGCCGCTGCCTGAAGCACGACAACGATGACGGGGGAAGAGCCGTTGGTCAGCCCGGCATGGCCTACGAGGTCACCGTCAAGTATAGGGTGATTTAGAGTTTGTGTGTTAAGGTTTTTAGTTCACAGGACAAAATATTGTCCGATTTTATGTAAAAATTATCCTAGTTTAGATGAACTTCCTCCGTTTTATATGAAATTCGTCGTGTTTGTATGAATCTCGTTCAGTTTGTTCTAAAGTTGTTGAAATGTATGCACACAATGTTGGATGGCTGTCTCCCGCATTCATGTCTATGGACGAATGCGGGAGAAAATTTGCAGGTAGTGGTTGGAGATGACCTAAACACATGGGCATTGGTCCTTGTAACAAAAACATGGGCATTGGAAGATGCTTTAAAGGTACACACATGCATCGATCGGTCATGACATCATCAGTTACCAGAAAGCTTATTTGTGTAACGTGTCCAATGACGTTGTAGCGAATGAATGGACGGACGGTATTCACGTCGTTGAATTCAAAGATTCGAATACATGTAGGCAAGGGGAGGTGCAATTCTGGTTACTCTATTCTTTTTTCTTTAAACAAAAGGACACTAGTCTACGTAGTACGTACGATTCTTTCTTCCAATGAAAGAAAAGCATACGGGATAAGATGTGCTGGCTGTCGGTTAAACCAGTGATGAGTATTGTGGTGCAGCAGCTAAATTAACAAGAGGGCACTAATAATCTTCTTCGGCCAATAATGTAGAGCAATTGGATGGTCATAACTCATAAATTGGTGTGAACTGTTTACGGTTTTGTTCTTGGATTCTAAAGAGAAAAGTGAAGGCTATCTTCTACTCGCTCTATCTCTCTCAAGTTCGTAATGGACGGGTCACACGCGCGCAGTGGGTGGATGATGCAAGAAAACCATGCATATATGTACGTGCTACTCCGTACGTGGTAGTATCGAATTATCCGATATGCCGGCAGCATATACAAATGGACTAATCGACTAAAGCACTTTTCTTAGGGAAAAGACGCACTTTCTAGTTGAATTCGCCGTGGCACGCATATTGCGTCAGCGGTTGCGTGCTTGCATGGTCAGTCGGTCCAAGATAGAGCTAGCTAGCTCCAACACTTCGCTGTCTAGCTAGGACGCGTACGTTTTCCCTCTTGCCGTACCGATCGAGATTCGTTTACGTTCATCGCAAGTCTCGTATAGATCTGCTTATTTACTACTCCCCTATGTAAACTAATGTAAGAGCATTTAAATCACTAGAATAATAATCTAAACGTTTTTATATTAGTTTACGGAGGGAGTACATCTCTGTAACTAAATATAAGATTTTTACAGTTTAATGTAAGGACGCTGATAAATTGCGAACGTCCAGGATTGCCCATGGCAAATCAAACGTTTATTTGTAACAATTTATATATAGAAGGGATGACAAATTTAGTTGATATGTTTACCGATTTCGTCCTTAATTTATTTTTTGTCAAAAAAAAGTTGTCGTGCTTGCCAACTAAATTTGCGATCCTCGTGTTAACCAAAGTTGTCATAAAAAAAGTTTGATTTTTCACAGGCAAACCCCGAACGGGGTTTATAATTCCCGTAATTTAAACTGCAAAACATTTTATATTTAAGAACGGAGGTAGTACTAGTACTCACTAAAAACTACTCCCTCTCCCGATAAAATAAGAGCGTTTTTTACACTAGTGTAGTGTGAAAAATACTCTTATATTATGGAACGGATAGAGTAGATCATACCCCACGCGTTGCTGCGAGAATCGCTTGCAATATATTTCAATGAGATTTAATTGTGTTAAATATAAATATTTGGATTGATAACACGTGAACAAAAAGGCATATCACTTATCATATTTGAGTATGTATAGTTGTAAAATATTTACTCAATATAAGTAGAACAACTGATTTTTTTATGCATGGTTACATGTGGTGGTGGGTCTTTTCCCATGTGTGGTTGCATGTTGAGGTGGACTTTATATCATTCATAATGGTATGATGGTATGGCGTGCTTGCATGTTGAAATAAATAAGTTAGTGAGGATGAATATCTTAGGTATATATATATAGGATATGTTAGGCTATTGGTCATTGGGCGTTGCCAGCGACTTTAGTCCCACCTCGGTTACGTGAGGAAGCTAGGAGCACCTTACAAGGGAGAGAACCACTCTCTCTTCATACTAGTTTTTGGGATGTGGTGAGCTCTACGTTTGTAGTGATGTGTCTGATGCGCACCGGAAACGTTCAAATGTAAGTCGAAGGTTGGGAGTTGGGTCTAGGACGTTAGCACCCGCTTCGAGCACGACCAAGCTCATCATGGCTAGCTTTATTGAAATCAGCAGGGGCTTAACATCCCCCAAGCTTAGTGGTCCAACAATCCGGAGGCTCGTCTGTCCAATCAAGTGAAATCTTTCCAATCGAAGAAGCTACGTCGATACACTCAGCAAAAGTAAAAGATGCAGTATCCCACCATCTTGATTGCCCAGCGCGGAATTCAATCACATTAAGAGAATCAGATTCTGCTTTCAACACGAGAGAATCCTAGTTGCTTAGCAAAGTTGAGACCTTCATTCATTGCTCTCGACATCTTCAGCATATAGAACATATGAACACCTTGCTGCAAGAAAAATACTGTTCTCATCCCTTAGAACTGATGCGACTGCGCCTGCTCCTTCCTCCTCGAAGTATGATGCATCAACATTAAATTTAATGTGTCTCGGTCCAGGCTTAGTCCATCTTTGCTCTATTTTGGAAATATTTCGAGTCTCAACCATCTGGAAATGGTTAGGAATAGCAAGCACCAACATCGGCCATCACATCA
This sequence comes from Triticum aestivum, assembly GCF_018294505.1. Classification (NCBI taxonomy): domain Eukaryota; kingdom Viridiplantae; phylum Streptophyta; class Magnoliopsida; order Poales; family Poaceae; genus Triticum; species Triticum aestivum. The sequence continues at coordinate 329,289,869 of NC_057802.1, read as the reverse complement.
GTGGGGCGAAGGTTCATTATAAATAATTTAACACCCAATCCACCACAGGTACCAACGTCCAACCATGAGCACTTGTCTCTTGTCCAGATTTGGCTTGATAGGTAGTGGCACGGTTGGAGAAGTAAATGTTTAGTGATGACTGAGCCTGATCTATCCACCAAACATTGATTCATCTACGATCTCCAACATCATGATCCTATTTCACAGCTCCCAGGCTTGTGCACACTTAAATAATAAGTGCCGAACATCCTCAGCCCTTGGTGGCATATGGAACATGCACCATCATTACCAATATGCCTGTTTGTCAATGTTGACTTCAATGGAATTATTCCATGTAGAATCATCCACACAAAAAAATGAACTTTACGTGGGATCTTGAGTTTCCAAAGGGTACTCCACACAGCAGGCGAACTAAAGCCTCCCAGACATTCCATCACGTTTGCATGCAGCCGGAAAGAGTGTAAACTGCATATGGTACGCGATCCTGACTGAAAAACTCCCTTGTGATCTGGGTGCCAAGCAATGAAGTCATTAAATGCATGGAAGTTTAGAGGAATTTCCATGATTCTCCTAACATCAATGGGATTAAAAATAATTTGGATCAATCCCTCATCCCATGTCCCTTTCGTCGGGTTAATGAGATCATTTACTGTAGCCAGAAAGGCTGCGTGATGAGATGATTTTCCTATCTAGGCTAAGGGGATGCAGGGACCGTTAACTTGTTATCCCGCCCCTATCCTCCATATGTAGCCTTTCTTCAAAGTTTATAATCCCTTCATAATGCTTTGCCAAGTAAATGAGGAACCATTTTTAAGTGTTGCTTAAAGCAAGCTCACATTCGGAAAATATTTAGCTTTTAAAACTTTTGCACAAAGAGAGTCTGGATTTGTTTTAAGCCTCAAACACTGCTTAGCCAACATAGGTCTCTTAAACCCGTCAAAGTTTCCACCAAGAAAACTAGTGCGTTTTTCTATGTTCCTCGTCATCTCCACATGAGAACTGAGCGATCAAATATGTGATATATTTGCAAATTAATTTTGGTATTACTAAACACTACATCACAAAGACCAGAATCTCCTTACCTCCAATGGATAATTGTTTTTCTATCTAACCTCTAAGTCTCTTTTTATTATTTTTTACAAAAATGCGTGAAGCAATCACTTCTATCAGCTCCCACCATAGCAAGTAGACCAAGATACTTATCAGACAAAGCCTCAATATGGATACGAAGTTCTTGGCGAAATTCTGCTCTTGTATAAATACTTGTATTTGGACTAAAAATATATACTTAATTTTTCCAAACTCGCCAACTGTCTTGTGCTCTCGCAGTAGGTGTCTTGAATGTGCTTTAAGGAAGTTGCATTTAACACATTTGCGTTCATGAGAATTAGGGAGGCATCAATAGATAAGAGATGTGATAATGATGGTGGATTTCTGCACACCCTCATTCTCTCAATGCCACCGGCTTCTTCAAACTACAACAAACTAGAAAGTGCTTCTGCACAGATCATGAAAATGTAAGGGGAGAGAGGCTCCCCTTGCGTGATGCCTCTAGTTGGAGTAAAAGTGTATGTTTTCTTCGAATTAAGTCCCATCTTATACCTTACCGAGCTGACAAATGCCATGATCATCTCTATCCACTGTTCATTGAACCCAAGTTTAGCCATCATATCCTTTAGGAAGGTCCATTCAACTCTATCATATGTCTTGTGCATGTCCAACCTAACTACACACAAACCAACCTGACCAACCCTTTTATTCTTAACCTTATGCACACATTCATAAGCAATAAGAATATTATCCGAGACTATTCTACCCGGTAAAAAAGCACTTTGTGTTTGGCGAGATATCAGGTAGGTTACTCTTCAATTGGAGAGATAAAAACATATTAATATCAAGAAGATATGAATTATGTACTGGTCTTTTTTAAGACATCAATTATCTGACCTTTATACAAACACTCTCTAAAGATATATTCAACACGCTTTGTTGGGAGGGGTCCTTGGGCGTAGCGTGCCCTCAAACTATGATGGCCGATCTTGCTGGTATGTGTCAACACACGCTCACTCATCGCCACAATGATTGAGCGAGTTATGTGTGACTGTGGCGTTGCCACAGCCGCCTACATCGTCGAAACGTACTCCCATGCTCTTGTAGCCGTCGGCCCTACTGAATTGGTCGCAAATTCATCAAGATTGGATGATTGACTTAGTTTAATTAAGGGACAGATGCATTTTTGCCCCTAGTTGAAACCTACCCGCGGGTTTTGCCCTTACTTTTCAACTCTGTTCGGTTTTGCCCTTAGATTTTCCTCCCAAGTCGCCCAAATGCCCTTTGACCGTTTGACCAATACTTTGAAAATTCATAACAAATTGATAAGAACTCAAAAAAATGCAAATAAGATATCAAAATGTTCTGATAAACATTACCTTTATGTTGTCATTTGTATTTAGGACAAAAGTACCGTTTAAACAACATAAGGTTATTAATGCTATTAACATTATTAAAAATAAAAAGGTATAAACAATACTTTTTTAGGAATAAAAATTACATGCAAATGTGCTTGGTATAAACTCAGAAAAATGCAAATAAGATAATGTTTATTCCTAAAAAAATGTTGATATAAACGGTACTTTTGTCCTGAATGCAAATGACATACACATAAAGATAATGTTTATCTGAACATTTTTTGATATCTTATTTGCATTTCTATGAGTTAATATCAATTTGTTATGAATTTTCAAAGTATTGGTCAAACGTTCAAAGGGCATTCGAGCGGCCTGGGAGCAAAATCTAAGGGCAAAACTGAGCAGAGTCGAAAAGTAAGGGCAAAACCCGTGGGTAGGTTCCAACTAGGGGCAAAAATGCAATTGTCCCTTTAATTAAAGCACGCGGGGATCAGTCACATCCGCATATCATATGTACACACAAATCCATGAAATCTCACCCGACACAATATCTCGAAAGACTGGAACATGTCTGATACGTCTCCAACGTATCTATAATTTTTTATTGTTCCATGCTATTATATTAACTATTTTGGATGTTTTATATGCATTAATATGCTATTTTATATGATTTTTGGGACTGACCTATTAACCTAGAGCCCAGTGCCAGTTTCTGTTTTTCCTTGTTTAGAGTTTCGCAGAAAAGGAATACCAAACGGAATAAAACTTTCGCGATGATTTTTCTTGGACCAGAAGACACCCAGGAGACTTGGAGTGCAAGTCAGAAGAGCCATGAGGCGGCCACAAGGGTGGAGGGCGCGCCCAGGGGGTAGGGAGCGCCCCCCCTATCTTGTGGGCCCCTCGTATACCCCCTGACCTAGATCTTCCTCCTATATATACTCTTATACCCCAAAAACATCCAGGGGAGCCGCAAAACCACTTTACCACCGTCGCAACCTTCTGTACCCGTGAGATCCCATCTTGGGGCCTTTTCTGGCATCCTGCCGGAGGGGGATTCGATCACGGAGGGCTTCTACATCAACACCATTGCCTCTCCGATGAAGCATGAGTAGTTTACTTCAGACCTACGGGTCCATGGCTAGTAGCTAGATGGCTTCTTCTCTCTCTTTGATTCTCAATACAAAGTTCTCCTTGATGTTCTTGGAGATCTATTCGATGTAATACTCTTTTGCGGTGTGTTTGCCGAGATCCGATGAATTGTGGATTTATGATCGGCTTATCTATGAATATTTTTTGAATCTCCTTTGAATTCTTATATGCATGATTTGATATCTTTGCAAGTCTCTTCGAACTATCGATCTGGTTTGGCCAACCAGAATGGTTTTTCTTGCAATGGGAGAAGTGCTTAGCTTTGGGTTCAATCTTGTGGTGTCCTTTCCCAATGACAGCAGGGGCAGCAAGGCATGTATTGTATTGTTACCATCGAGGATAAAAAGATGGGGTTTTCATCATATTGCTTGAGTTAATTCCTCTACATCATGTCATCTTGCTTAAAGCGTTACTCCGTTCTCTATGAACTTAATATTCTTGATGCATGCTGGATAGTGGTCGATGTGTGGAGCAATAGTAGTAGATGCAGAATCGTTTCGGTCTACTTGACACGGACGTGATGCCTATATTCATGATCATTGCCTTAGATATCGGCATAACTTTGCGCTTTTCTATCAATTGCTCGGCAGTAATTTGTTCACCCACCGTAATAATTTCTATCTTGAGAGAAGCCTCTAGTGAAACCTATGGCCCCCGGGTCTATTTTACAACATATTAGTTTCCCGTCAACTTGCCAATTTCCGCCGCCGTTCCCTTATTTTGCAATCTTTACTTCCCGTTCCATAAACCAAAAATACCAAAAATATTACTTTACCGTTTATCCATCTCTATCAGATCTCACTTTGCGAATAACCGTGAGGGGATTGACAACCCCTTTGTCGCGTTGGTTGCAAGTTGGTGTTTGTTTGTGCAGGTATTCAGTGGCTTGTTGCGTTGTCTCCTACTGGATTGATATCTTGGTTCTCAAAACTGAGGGAAATACTTACGCTACTTTGCTGCATCACCCTTTCCCCTTCAAGGGAAAAAACAACGCAAGCTCAGGAGGTAGCAAGAAGGATTTCTGGCGCCGTTCCCGGGGAGATCTGCTACCTCTTGAGCACTGCGTTGGTTTTTTCCTTGAAGAGGAAAGGGTGATGCAGCAAAGTAGCGTAAGTATTTCCCTCAGTTTTTGGGAACCAAGGTATCAATCCAGTAGGAGACTACACGCAAATCCCTCGTACCTGCACAAACAAATAAGAACCTTGCAACCAACACGGTAAAGGGGTTGTCAATCCCTTCACGGCCACTTGCAAAAGTGAGATCTGATAAAGATAATAAGATAAATATTTTTGGTATTTTTTATGATATAGATTGAAAGTAAAGATTGCAAAGTAAAAATATATTGGAAACTTATATGATGGAAAATAGAACTGGGGGCCATAGGTTTCACTAGTGGCTTCTCTCAAAATAGCATAAGTATTACGGTGGGTGAACAAATTACTGTCGAGCAATTGATAGAGAAGCGCATAGTTATGAGAATATCTAGGCATGATCATGTATATAGGCATCACGTCCGCGACAAGTAGACCGAAACGTTTATGCATCTACTACTATTACTCCACACATCGACCGCTATCCAGCATGCATCTAGAGTATTAAGTTCATTAGAACAGAGTAATGCATTAGGCAAGATGACATGATGTAGAGGGATAAACTCAAGCAATATGATATAAATTCCATCTTTTTATCCTCGACGGCAATAATACAATACGTGTCATTTCCCCTGCTGTCACTCGGATCGAGCAACGCAAGATTGGACCCAAAGCTAAGCACTTCTCCCATTGCAAGAAAGATCAATATAGTAGGCCAAACCAAACTGATAATTCGAAGAGACTTGCAAAGATAACATATCATACATAAAAGAATTCAGAGGAGATTCAAATATTGTTCATAGATAATCTTGATCATAAACCCACAATTCATCGGATCTCGACAAACACACCGCAAAAAGAATTACATCGAATAGATCTCCAAGAAGATCGAGGAGAACTTTGTATTGAGATACAAAGAGAGAGAAGAAGCCATCTAGCTAATAACTATGGACCCGAAGGTCTGTGGTAAACTACTCACACATCATCGGAGAGGCCATGGTGTTGATGTAGAAGCCCTCCGTGATCGATTCCCCCTCCGGCAGAGCGCCGGAAAAGGCCCCAAGATGGGATCTCACGGGTACAGAAGGTTGCGGCGGTGTAAATAGGGTTTCGTGGTGCTCCTGGATGTTTTCGGGGTATATGGGTATATATAGGAGGAAGAAGTAGGTCGGTGGAGCTGCGAGGGGCCCACGAGGGTGGGGGCGCGCCCAGGGGGGCAGGCGCGCCTCCCTGCCTCGTGGCCTCCTCGCTTCTTTCTTGACGTCCACTCCAAGTCCTCTGGATCACGTTTGTTCCAAAAATCACTCTCCCGAAGGTTTCATTCCGTTTGGATTCCGTTTGATATTCCTTTTCTGCGAAACACTGAAATAGGCAAAAAACAGCAATTTGCACCTGGGCCTTCAGTTAATAGGTTAGTCCCGAAAATAATATAAAAGTGCTTAGTAAAGCCCATTAAACATCCAAAACAGGTAATATAATAGCATGGAACAATCAAAAATTATAGATACGTTGGATACGTATCAAGCATCCCCAAGCTTAATTCCTACTCGTCCTCGAGTAGGTAAATGATAAAAAACAGAATTTTTGATGTGGAATGCTACCTAGCATATTTTCTATGTAATTTTCTTTATTGTGGCATGAATGTTCAGATTCGAAAAATTCAAGATAAAAGTTTAATATTGACATAAAAATAATAATACTTCAAGCATACAAACTAAGCAATTATGTCTTCTCAAAATAACATGGCCAAAGAAAGTTCATCCCTACAAAATCATATAGTTTGGTCATGCTCCATTTTCGTCACACAAGAATGCTCTCATCATGCACAACCCTGGTGACAAGCCAAGCAATTGTTTCATACTTTAGTAATCTCAAACTTTTTTCAACTTTCACGCAATACATGAGTGTGAGCCATGGATATAGCACTATAGGTGGAATAGAGTATAATGATGGGGGTTATGTGGAGAAGACAAAAAATGAGAAAGTCTCACATTGGCGCGGCTAATCAACGGGCTAGGGAGATGCCCATCAATTGATGTCAATGCAAGGAGTAGGGATTGCCATGCAACGGATGCACTAGAGCTATAAATGTATGAAAGCTCAACAAAAGAAACTAAGTGGGTGTGCATCCAACTTGCTTGCTCACGAAGACCTAGGGCATTTGAGGAAGCCCATTGTTGGAATATACAAGCCAAGTTCTATAATGAAAAATTCCCACTAGTATATGAAAGTGACAAAACAAGAGACTCTCTATCATAAAGATCATGGTGCTACTTTGAAGCACAAGTGTGGAAAAAAGGATAGTAGCATTGTCCCTTTTTATTTCTTCTTTTTTTTGGGCCTTTCTCTTTTTTTGGCCTTTTTTTGGGACAATGCTCTATTTATGATGATCATCACACTTCTATTTATTTACAACTCAATGATTACAACTCGATACTAGAACAAAATATGACTCTATATGAATGCCTCCGGCGGTGTACCGGGATGGGCAATGAATCAAGAGTGACATGTATGATAAATTATGCATGGTGGCTTTGCCACAAATACGATGTCAACTATATGATCATGCGAGGCAATATGACAATGATGAAGCGTGTCATAATAAATGAAACGGTGGAAAGTTGCATGGCAATATATCTCGGAATGGCTATGGAAATGCCATAATAGGTAGGTATGGTGGTTGTTTTGAGGAAGATATAAGGAGGTTTATGTGTGATAGAGCGTATCATGTCACGGGGTAATTTGGATGCACCAGCGAAGTTTGCACCAACTCTTAAGGTGAGAAAGGGCAATGCACGGTACCGAAGAGGCTAGCAATGATGGAAAGGTGAGAGTGCGTATAATCCATGGACTCAACATTAGTCATAAAGAACTCACATACTTATTGCAAAAATCTACAAGTCATCAAAAACCAAGCACTACGCGCATGCTCCTAGGGGGATAGATTGGTAGGAGAAGACCATCGCTCGTCCCCGACCGCCACTCATAAGGATGACAATCAAAGAACACCTCATGCTTCAAATTTGTTACATAACGTTTACCATGCGTGCATGCTACGGGACTTGCAAACTTCAACTCAAGTATTTCTCAAATTCACAACTACTCAACTAGCACAACTCTAATATTACCATCTTCATATCTCAAAACAATCATCAAGTATCAAACTTCTCATAGTGTTCAATGCGCCTTATATGAAAGTTTTTATTATACCCATCTTGGATGCCTATCATATTAGGACTAATTTTATAGCCAAAGCAAACTACCATGCTGTTCTAAAGGACTCTCAAAATAATATAAGTGAAGCACTAGAGTAAAATTATCTAGCTCAAAAGATAAAAGTGAAGCACATAGAGTATTCTAATAAATTCTGATTCATGTGTGTCTCTCCCAAAAGGTGTGTACAGCAAGGATGATTGTGGTAAACTAAAAATCAAAGACTCAAATCATACAAGACGCTCCAAGCAAAACACATATCATGTGGTGAATAAAAATATAGCCTCAAGTAAAGTTACCGATAGACGAAGACGAAAGAGGGGATGCCTTCCGGGGCATCCCCAAGCTTAGGATTTTGGTTGTCCTTGAGTTTTACCTTGGGGTGCCTTGGGCATCCCCAAGCTTAGGCTCTTGCCACTCCTTATTCCATAATCCATCAAATCTTTACCCAAAACTTGAAAACTTCACAACACAAAACTCAACAGAAAATCTCATGAGCTCCGTTAGCGAAATAAAACAAACCACCACTTCAAGGTACTGTAATGAACTCATTCTTTATTTATATTGGTGTTAAACCTACTGTATTCCAACTTCTCTATGGTTCATAACCTCCGATACTAGCCATAGATTCATCAAAACAAGCAAACAATACACAAAAAACAGAATCTATCAAAAACAGAACAGTCTGTAGTAATCTGTATCAAACGCAAACTTTCTGTAACTCAAAAATTCTACCAAAATAGGAAGGCCTAGATAATTTGTTTATTGATCTACTGCAATTTGAATCAGTATTTTATCACGTTCTGGTGATTTTTAACAATTGTTTTTGTGAGCAGAAAGTTTCTGATTTTTTTCAGCAAGACCAAATAACTATCATCCAAGAAGATCCTATAGGTTTTACTTGGCACAAACACTAATTAAAACATAAAACCACATCTAACCAGAGGCTAAATCAAATATTTATTACTAAATAGAACCAAAAATCAAGAAACAAAAATAAAATTGTGTTGCCTCCCAACAAGCGCTATCGTTTAACGCCCCTAGCTAGGCATAAAAGCGAGAATAGATCTAGGTATTATTATCTTTGGTATGCAATCCATAAGTGGCTCCCATAATAGATTCATAAGGTAATTTAATTTTCTTTCTAGGAAAGTGTTCCATGCCTTTCCTTAACGGAAATTGGAATCTAATATTTCCTTCTTTCATATCGATAATTGCACCGATCGTTCTAAGGAAAGGTCTACCAAGAATAATAGGACATGTAGGATTGCAATATATATCAAGAACAATGAAATCTATGGGCACATAATTCCTATTTGCAACGATAATAACATCATTAATTCTTCCCGTAGGTTTCTTAATGGTGGAATCCGCAAGGTGCAAGTTTAAAGAACAATCATCAAATTCACGGAAACCTAACACATCACACAAAGTTTTTGGAATCGTGGAAACACTAGCACCCAAATCACACAAAGCATAGCATTCATGATCTTTAATCTTAATTTTAATAGTAGGTTCCCACTCATCCTAAAGTTTTCTAGGGATAGAAACTTCTAATTCAAGCTTTTCTTCATAGGATTGCATTAAAGCATCAACGATATGTTTGGTAAAAGCTTTATTTTGACTATAAGCATGAGGAGAATTTAACACGGATTGCAACAAGGAAATACAATCTATCAAATAAAAATTACCATAATTAAATTCCTTGAAATCCAAAATAGTGGGTTCATTGCTATGTAAAGTTTTGACCTCTTCAATCCCACTTTTACCAATTTTTTCATCAAGATCTAAAAACTCTGAATCATTGGGACGCCTTTTAACTAAAGTTGACTCATCTCCAGTCCCATCATCAAGATTCATATTGCAAAACAAAGATTTAATAGGAGACACATCAATAACTTTTAGATCTTCATCCTTATTGCCATGAAAACTAGAAGAACACGCTCTTACAAAGCAATCTTTCTTAGCACGCATCCTAGCGGTTCTTTCTTTGCACTCATCAATGGAATTTCTCATGGATTTGAGAGACTCATTGATATCATGCTTATGTGGAATAGATCTAAGTTTCAAAGAATCAACATCAAGAGAAATTCTATCCACGTTCCTAGCCAACTCATCAATCTTAGGCAATTTTTCTTCAAGCAAAGCATTGAAATTCTTTTGAGAAATCATGAATTCTTTAACACTAGTCCCAAAATCAGAGGGCATCTTATTAAAAATTTCCATAAGAGTTGTTGTAGGAATTACCATAATTATTAGAGGAATTACTAGGAAATGGCCTAGGATTAAAGTTTCCTCTATAAGCGTTGTTACCAAAATTGTTCCTACCAACAAAATTCACATCCATAGATTCATTATTATTCTCAATCAAAGTAGACAAAGGCATATCATTAGGATCAGAAGGAGCACTCTTATTAGCAAACAATTTCATAAGTTCATCCATCTTTCCACTCAAAACATTAATCTCTTCAATCGCATGAACCTTTTTACTAGCAGATATTTCGGTGTGCCAATGAGAATAATTAACCATAATATTATCTAGGAGTTTAGTAGCTTCTCCTAAAGTGATTTCCATAAAAGTGCCTCCTGCGGTCGAATATAAAAGATTTCTAGAAGCAAAATTCAATCCAGCATAAAATTTTGTATAATCATCCATAAATTCAAACCATGTGTAGGACAATTACGCATCATTAATTTCATCCTCTCCCAAGCTTGTGCAACATGCTCATGATCAAGTTGCTTAAAATTCATAATATCATTTCTAAGAGAGATGATCTTAGCGGGAGGAAAATACTTAGAGATAAAAGCATCTTTGCACTTATTCCATGAATCAATACTATTTTTAGGCAAAGACGAAAACCAAGTTTTAGCACGATCTCTAAGCGAAAACGGAAATAGCTTCAATTTAACAATATCATTATCCACGTCTTTCTTCTTTTGCATATCACACAAATCAACAAAGTTATTTAGATGTGTAGCAGCATCTTCACTAGGAAGGCCAGAGAATTGATCTTTCATGACAAGATTCAGCAAAGCAGCATTAATTTCACAAGATTCAGCATCGGTAATAGGAGCAATCAGAGTGCTAAGAAAATCATTGTTGCTGGTATTGGAAAAGTCACACAATTTAGTATTGTCTTGAGCCATCATGACAATCCAACACAAAAGCACACAAGAAGCAAGCAAAAAAAAGAGGTGAACAGAAAGAGAGGGCGAATAAAACGGCAAAGGTGAAGTGGGGGAGAGGAAAACGAGAGGCAAATGGCAAATAATGTAATGCGAGGGATAAGAGTTTGTGATGGGTACTTGGTATGTCTTGACTTGTGCGTAGACTCCCCGGCAACAGCGCCAGAAATCCTTCTTGCTACCTCTTGAGCACTGCGTTGGTTTTTCCCTTAAAGAAGAAAGGGTGATGCAGCAAAGTAGCGTAAGTATTTCCCTCAGTTTTTGAGAACCAAGGTATCAATCCAGTAGGAGACTACACGCAAATCCCTCGTACCTGCACAAACAAATAAGAACCTTGCAACCAACGTGATAAAGGGGTTGTCAATCTCTTCACGGCCACTTGCAAAAGTGAGATCTGATAAAGATAATAAGATAAATATTTTTGGTATTTTTTATGATATAGATTGAAAGTAAAGATTGGAAAGTAAAAATAGATTGGAAACTTATATGATAAAAAATAGACCCGGGGGGCCATAGGTTTCACTAGTGCTTCTCTCAAAATAGCATAAGTATTACGGTGGGTGAACAAATTACTATCGAGCAATTGATAGAAAAGCGCATAGTTATGAGAATATCTAGGCATGATCATGTATATAGGCATCACGTCTGCGACAACTAGACCGAAACGATTATGCATCTACTACTATTACTCCACACATCGACCGCTATCCAGCATGCATCTAGAGTATTAAGTTCATAAGAACGGAGTAACGCATTAGGCAAGATGACATGATGTAGAGGGATAAACTCAAGCAATATGATATAAACCCCATCTTTTTATCCTCGATGGCAACAATACAATACGTGTCATTTCCCCTGATGTCACTGGGATCGAGCAACGCAAGATTGGACCCAAAGCTAAGCACTTCTCCCATTGCAAGAAAGATCAATCTAGTAGGCCAAACCAAACTGATAATTCAAAGAGACTTGCAAAGATAACAAATCATACATAAAAGAATTCAGAGGAGATTCAAATATTGTTCATAGATAATCTTGATCATAAACCCACAATTCATCGGATCTCGACAAACACGCCGCAAAAAGAATTACATAGAATAGATCTCCAAGAAGATCGAGGAGAACTTTGTATTGAGATACAAAGAGAGAGAGAAGAAGCCATCTAGCTAATAACTATGGACCCGAAGGTCTGTGGTAAACTACTCACACATCATCGGAGAGGCCATGGTGTTGATGTAGAAGCCCTCCGTGATCGATTCCCCCTCCGGCGGAGCGCCGGAAAAGGCCCCAAGATGGGATCTCACGGGTACAGAAGGTTGCGGCGGTGGAAATAGGGTTTTGTGGTGCTCCTGGATGTTTTCGGGGTATATGGGTATATATAGGAGGAAGAAGTAGGTCGGTGGAGCTGCGAGGGGCCCACGAGGGTGGGGGCGCGCCCAGGGGGGCAGGCGCGCCTCCCTGCCTCGTGGCCTCCTCGCTTCTTTCTTGACGTCCACTCCAAGTCCTCTGGATCACGTTTGTTCCAAAAATCACTCTCCCGAAGGTTTCATTCCGTTTGGATTCCGTTTGATATTCCTTTTCTGCGAAACACTGAAATAGGCAAAAAACAGCAATTTGCATTGGGCCTTCGGTTAATAGGTTAGTCCCGAAAATAATATAAAAGTGCTTAGTAAAGCCCATTAAACATCCAAAACAGGTAATATAATAGCATGGAACAATCAAAAATTATAGATACGTTGGATACGTATCAAGCATCCCCAAGCTTAATTCCTACTCGTCCTCGAGTAGGTAAATGATAAAAAACAGAATTTTTGATGTGGAATGCTACCTAGCATATTTTCTATGTAATTTTATTTATTGTGGCATGAATGTTCAGATCCGAAAAATTCAAGATAAAAGTTTAATATTGACATAAAAATAATAATACTTCAAGCATACAAACTAAGCAATTATGTCTTCTCAAAATAACATGGCCAAAGAAAGTTCATCCCTACAAAATCATATAGTTTGGTCATGCTCCATACTTGCTAAGGCGATGATGATTAGCCTATGGCTTCTTCTCTCTCTTTGATTCTCAATACAAAGTTCTCCTCGATGTTCTTGGAGATCTATTTGATGTAATACTCTTTTGCGGTGTGTTTGCTGAGATCCGATGAATTGTGGATTTATGATCAGCTTATCTATGAATATTATTTGAATCTCCTCTGAATTCTTATATGCATGATTTGATATCTTTGCAAGTCTCTTTGAACTATCGATTTGGTTTGGCCAACTAGATTGGTTTTCTTGCAATGGGAGAAGTTCTTAGCTTTGGGTTCAATCTTGCAGTGTCCTTTCCCAGTGACAGCAGGGGCAACAAGGCACATATTGTATTGTTGCCATCGAGGATAAAAAGATGGGGTTTTCATCATATTGCTTGAGTTAATTCCTCTACATCATGTCATCTTGCTTAAAGCGTTACTCCATTCTTTATGAACTTAATACTCTAGATGCATGATGGATAGCGGTCGATGTGTGGAGTAATAGTAGTAGATGCAGAATTGTTTCGGTCTACTTGACACGGACGTGGTGCCTATATTCATGATCATTGCCTTAGATATCGTCATAACTTTGCACTTTTTTATCAATTGCTCGGCAGTAATTTTTTCACCCACCGTAATAATTTCTATCTTGAGAGAAGCCTCTAGTGAAACCTATGGCCCCCGGGTCTATTTTACAACATATTAGTTTCCCATCAACTTGCCAATTTCTGTCGCCGTTCCCTTATTTTGCAATCTTTACTTCCCGTTCCATAAACCAAAAATACCAAAAATATTACTTTACCATTTATCCATCTCTATCATAGCTCACTTTGCGAATAACCATGAAGGGATTGACAACCCCTTTGTCGCGTTGGTTGCAAGTTGGTGTTTGTTTGTGCAGGTATTCGGTGGCTTGTTGCGTGGTCTCCTACTGGATTGATACCTTGGTTCTCAAAACTGAGGAAAATACTTACGCTACTTTGTTGCATCACCCTTCCCTCTTCAAGGGAAAAACAACGCAAGTTCAAGAGGTAGTAATGTCACGTGTTATAATGTTACGTGAGTTCTCAGTCTCTCTCTTCATGCCTCATTGAAAGTCTGTCGGGCTGATAGTACATGTTTATTAACGGTCATCGGAGGGAAAAGCTCCCCACCGAATATATTAGCACTCAAAAAATATGAACCATAATATCATTACACTAGAGCATCAAGGCGGGAGGATAGATGGAGCAACCAAGGCTTGGCTCCATCCTTTTTTGATAGGTTCGAGAAAGGAAAGAGCCATAAGGTGAAATCAAGTACAATATTACAAATGGCCCGCGAGGAGTGGCAGTTGGCATGGAAGGCCATATCATTTCAAGATTCCCAAATCTTTCAGGGTTTCAATGTATAGTGGGCTCAGATTCGCCTTTCCTCGATCATATAACCTACCCCATCATCTTTTATCACTAGATCAATCTGTTTATGCAGTGGAGCTGCCTTGGTTATCACTCAACAAGAGTGACCATCCAAGGACGGAACAATAAGTATCACAACATCAAAAAAGATTCTAGAGACAAGAGGGAGGATCCAACTTGATACCCACAGGTGCCTCGATTGCTCAAAGGCACACTTATTTCAGCCACGGCTAATCATGATCGCCTTAGCAAGTATGGCTTTCGACTGGTGGGGCACCTGAGTTACAGGCGATGGCACGAGATATTTCACCCATGCGTAACTATTCATTGCTATAGGAGCTCGGGTTCGATCCGACAGCCAACGTCCTCTAGCGCCTCGATCCAACGACTAGAAACGCATCAAGGAAACACAATGGACGGCCAGATCTTCCTAATCACTGTGAGAGCTTGGTTATCCCCGCGGTTCTTGTTTCTGGATGGTTATCACTCATCAGAAATGACCATGCAAGGACAGAGCCACTAAAATAAGAGTGTGATCAAAACGTCTCAAAGAAACGAGGGGGCAACTTATGAAGGAAATATGCCCTAGAGGCAATAATAAAGTTGTTATTTTATATTTCCTTATATCATGATAAATGTTTATTATTCATGCTAGAATTGTATTAACCGGAAACTTGATACATGTGTGGATACATAGACAAAACACCATGTCCCTAGTAAGCCTCTACTAGACTAGCTCGTTAATCAAAGATGGTTAAGTTTCCTAAACCATAGACATGTATTGTCATTTGATGAACAGGATCACATCATTAGGAGAATGATGTGATGGACAAGACCCATTCGTTAGCTTAGCATATTGATCGTTCAATTTTATTGCTATTGCATTCTTCATGTCAAATACATATTCCTTCGACTATGAGATTATGCAACTCCCGGATATCGGAGGAATGCCTTGTGTGCTATCAAATGTCACAACATAACTGGGTGATTATACAGATGTTCTACAGGTATCTCCGAAGGTGTTTGTTGGGTTGGCATAGATAGAGATTAGGATTTGTCACTCTGAGTATCAGAGAGGTATCTCTGGGCCCTCTCGGTAATGCACATCATAAGAAGCCTTGCAAGCAAAGTGACTAATGAGTTAGTTGCAATATGATGTATCACGGAACGAGTAAAGAGACTTGTCGGTAACGAGATTGAACTAGGTATGTAGATACCGACGATCGAATCTCGGGCAAGTAACATACCGATGGACAAAGCGAATAGTGTATGTTGTCATAATGGTTCGACTGATAACGATGTTCGTAGAATATGTGGGAGCCAATATGAGCATCCAGGTTCCACTATTGGTTATTGAGCGGAGAACTGTCTCGGTCATGTCTACATAGTTCTCGAACCGAAGGGTCCGCACGCTTAACGTTCGATGACGATATTGTATTATATGAGTTATGTGATTTGGTGACCGAATGTTGTTCGGAGTCCCGGATGAGATCACGAACATGACGAGGAGTCTCGAAATGGTTGAGAGCTAAAGATTGATATATAGGATGATAGTATTCGGACACCGGAAGTGTTCCGGAGGGTACCAGATACATATAGGGTCACCGGAAGGGGTTCCGGGCAACCCCGACAAAGATATGGGCTTAATGGGCCAAGCGAGGGACATACCAGCCCACAAGGGGCTGGTGTGCCCCTCTACCAAGCCGGCCAGCCCTAGGGAAAGGAAAGGGGGGAGTTCAAGTCCCTCTTTCCTTCCCCTCCTCAAGGGAGAAAGGAAAGGGGGGGTGCCAACTCCCCCTTCCTTCCCCTGGCGCCTATACAAGGAAGGGGGGCCGAACCAGGGTAGGAGCCCAAGTGGGATTCGGCCCCACTTGGGGCGCTCCTTGGCCTCTCCCCCTCCCTCCCACATATATATATATATATGAGGAGGGTGCGCCTAGCACAACACAACATCAATTGTTAACCGTGTGCGGTGCCCCCCTCCATAGTTTACGCCTCAGGTCATATCTTCGTAGTGCTTAGGCAAAGCCCTGCGCGGATCACTTCACCGTCACCGTCACCATGCCATTGTGTTGACGGAACTCATCTACTTCCTCGACATCTTGCTGGATCAAGAGTACGAGGAACGTCATCGAGCTAAACGTGTGCAGAACTCGGAGGTGACGTACATTCGGCACTTGATCGGTCAGAGCTAGAAGATGTTCGACTACATCAACCGTGTTGTCAAACACTTCCACTTACAGTCTGCGAGGGTACATAGACACACTCTCCCCCTCATTGCTATGCATTGATGACCCACAAGTATAGGGGATCTATCGTAGTCCTTTTGATAAGTAAGAGTATCGAACCCAACGAGGAGCAGAAGGAAATGATAAGCAGTTTTCAGCAAGGTATTCTCTGCAAGCACTGAAATTATAGGTAACAGATAGTTTTGTGATAGGATAATTTGTAACGAGCAACAAGTAACAAAAGTAAATAAAGTGCATCAAGGTGGCCCAATCCTTTTTGTAGCAAAGGACAAGCCTGGACAAACTCTTATATAGAGAAAAGCGCTCCCGAGGACACATGGGAATTATCGTCAAGCTAGTTTTCATCACGTTCATATGATTCGCGTTCGGTACTTTGATAATTTGATATGTGGGTGGACCGGTGCTTGGGTGCTGTCCTTACTTGGACAAGCATCCCACTTATGATTAACCCCTATTGCAAGCATCCGCAACTACAAAAGAAGTATTAAGGTAAACTTAACCATAGCATGAAACATGTGGATCCAAATCAGCCCCTTACGAAGCAACGCATAAACTAGGGTTTAAGCTTCTGTCACTCTAGCAACCCATCATCTACTTATTACTTCCCAATGCCTTCCTCTAGGCCCAAATAATGGTGAAGTGTCATGTAGTCGACATTCACATAACACCACTAGAGGAGAGACAACATACATCTCATCAAAATATCAAACGAATACCAAATTCACATGACTACTAATAGCAAGACTTCTCCCATGTCCTCAGGAACAAACGTAACTACTCACAAAGCATATTCATGTTCATAATCATAGGAGTATTAATATGCATAAAGGATCTGAACATATGATCTTCCACCAAATAAACCAACTAGCATCAACTACAAGGAGTAATCAACACTACTAGCAACCTACAGGTACCAATCCCAGACTTGGAGACAAGAATTGGATACAAGAGATGAACTAGGGTTTGAGAGGAGATGGTGCTGGTGAAGATCTTGATGGAGATTGCCCTCTCCCGGTGAGAGGAGCGTTGGTGATGACGATGGCGATGATTTCCCCCTCCCGGAGGGAAGTGTCCCCGGCAGAACAGCTCCGCCGGAGCCCAAGATTGGTTCCGCCAAGGTTCCGCCTCGTGGCGGCGGAGTCTCGTCCCGAAAGCTTGCTTATGATTTTACTTCGGACGAAATACTTCATATAGCAGAAGATGGGCACCGGAGGGCCAACAGGGGGCCCACGAGGCAGGGGGCGTGCCCAGGGGGGTAGGGCGCGCCCCCACCCTCGTGGACAGGTGGAGGCCCCCCTGACGTAGATTCTTCTTCCAGTATTTATTTATTATTTCCAAAAATAACTTTCATGGAGTTTCAGGACTTTTGGAGTTGTGCAGAATAGGTCTCTAATATTTGCTCCTTTTCCAGCCCAGAATTCCAGCTGCCGGCATTCTCCCTCCTTATGTAAACCTTGTAAAAAAAGAGAGAATAGGCATAAGTATTGTGACATAATGTGTAATAACAGTCCATAATGCAATAAATATCGATATAAAAGCGTGATGCAAAATGGACGTATCATGCATCTCCTAGATAGATCTTGCGTGAGCATAGGATTTTTTTTGAAATTGCATGCTACGTTTCCCAACAGTGGCATCCGAGCCAGGTTTATGCGTAGATGATATGCACGAGTAGAACACAAAGAGTTGTGGGCGGTGATCGTCATACTGCTTACCACCAATGTCTTATTTTGATTCGGCGGTATTGTTGGATGAAGCGGCCCGGACCAACCTTACATGACCACGTTCATGAGACCGGTTCCACCGACAAACATGCAACTACTTTTGCATAAAGGTGGCTGGTGGGTGTCTGTTTCTCCTACTTTAGTTGAATCGAATTTGACTGCGGCCGGTCCTTGTTGAAGGTTAAAACAGCAAACTTGATAAATCACAGTTGTGGTTTTGATGCGTAGGCAAGAACGGTTCTTGCTAGAAGCCCGTAGCAGCCACGTGCTGACCCACAAGTATAGGGGATCAATTGTAGCTCTTTTCAATAAGTAAGAGTGTCGAACCCAACGAGGAGCAAAAGGAAATTACAAGTAGTTTTCAGTAAGGTAATGTCTGCAAGTGTTGAAATTGTAAGTAGCAGAGTAGTTTGATAGCAAGGTAATTTGTAATGAGCAAGTAACGATAGTAGTAACAAAAGTGCAGCAAGGTAGCCCAATCCTTTTGAGGCAAAGGACATGCCAAAACGGTCTCTTATGATAAGCAAAGCGTTCTTGAGGGTACACGGGAATTTCATCTAGTCACTTTCATCATGTTGGTTTAATTCGTGTTCGCTACTTTGATAATTTGATATGTGGGTGGACCGGTGCTTAGGTGTTGTTCTTACTCGAACAAACCTCCTACTTATGATTAACCCTCCCGCAAGCATCCGCAACTACGAGAAAAGTATTAAGAACAAATTCTAACCATAGCATTAAACTTTTGGATCCAATCGGTCCCTTACAGAATAGCGCATAAACTGGGGTTTAAGCTTCTGTCACTCTCGCAACCCATCATCTAATTGCTACTCCATAATGAATTCCCTTAGGCCCAAATATGGTGAAGTGTCATGTAGTCGACGTTCACATGACACCACTAAGGGAATCACAACATACATACTATCAAAATATCGAACACATATCAAGTTCACATGATTACTTGCAACATGATTTCTCCCGTGACCTCAAGAACAAAAGTAACTACTCACAAATGATAATCATGCTCATGATCAGAGGAGTATTAAATAGCATAATGGATCTGAACATATAATCTTCCACCAAATAAACCATATAGTAATCAACTACAAGATGTAATCAACAGTACTAGTCACCCACAAGCACCAATCTATAGTTCCGGTAACAAGATTGAACACAAGAGATGAACTAGGGTTTGAGATGAGATGGTGTTGTTGAAGATGTTGATGGAGATTGCCCTCCCCAAGATGGGAGAGTTGTTGGTGATGATGATGACGATGATTTCCCCCTCCGGGAGGGAAGTTCCCCCGGCGGAATCGCTCCGCCGGAGGGCAAAAGTGCTCCTACCCAAGTTCCGCCTCGAGATGACGGCGCTCTGTCCCGAAAGTCCTCCCCTTATTTATTTTAGGTCAAAATTACCTATATACCAGAAGATGGTCACCGGAGGTGGGCCTGGGTGAGCACAACCCACCAGGGCACGCCTGGGCTCCCTGGCGCGCCCATGTGGGTTGTGCCCACCTGGTGGGCCCCCTCTGGTAGTTATTTGCTCCAATAATTCTCAAATATTCCATAAAAATCCTCGTGAAGTTTCAGCTTGTTTGGAGTTGTGCAGAATAGGTAGCCTGACGTAGCTTTTCCGGGTCCAGATTTCCAGCTGCCGGAATTCTCCCTCTTTGTGTATACCTTGCATATTATGAGAGAAAAGGCATTAGAATTACTCCAAAAAGGGTTATTATGGATGAAAACATCATAAATAACAGTAAGAAAACATGATGCAAAATGCTTGTCCTCAAGCGAAAACCGAAATCGAAAAACATGTCCACATGCTTTGAGAGAGAGGTGTCGATAAAACAAAATACGGACATAGAAGCATCATTTTGATTATTATAAAAACAACAAATTTAAACATAAGACTTTTATCATAGAACTTTTATCATAGACTTCTCATGAATAAGTGACAATTCATCACACAATCGAAGTATAAAGCAAAAACTTTATTAGAAACCAACAAACTATGTTCTCAGTCAACTTTGCAACTACAATTCATCATCTTTTCAGGAAGGGTCACGTATCGGAGCCTTTAGGCAAGTCCACATACTCACCCATCATATAGTCTTCTATGATTGCTAACACTCACCGCATACACATGAGCAAAACGTTTCAACCGGACACATAGAAACATAGGGGCTTATAGTTTCGCCTCCCAACGTATTCACCTCAAGGGTGATGGCAACAATAATAAGTCATGCTATCTATATTCAACTGGACATATGTGCCTAGATATTTCCTCACCACATGATGCTTGCCAAAGGAGAAAAAATAAAAAGGAATAGAACGAAAACTTTGACTCTTTGCATAAAAGTAAAAGATAGGCCCTTCGCATAGGGAAGCAGAGGTTGCCATGCGCTTATTTGTTTGTATGCTCAACCCCTTAGTGCAAAAGAACGCCATGTTGCATTGCCCCTTGTGATAGCGACCTTTATTATGCAGTTTGTCGCTTTTATTCTTCACCATCACAAGTTCGTGCAACGCTCAATTTTCTCTTACACTAAATGATCCTAAACATTTAGAAGCAATTTTTATTGCCTTTTTGCACCGATGACAACTTACTTGAGGGATCTTGCTCAATCCCTAGGTAGGTATGGTGGACACTTGAAAGTAAGATTTGGGTTTAAGGGTTTTTGGATGCACAAGTAGTATCTCTACTTAGTGCGGAATTTTTGGCTAGCAAAGCTGGGGGGCAAAGCATCACATGTTAAAGGATCTATGACAATATGACTTCTATGTGAATATAAACAAACATAAACCATTAAGTTGTCTTCCTTGTCCAACGCCAACAATTTTGGCATATAATATTTTGATGAGGGCTCACAATCACAAAAGATTTCTAGGATAGTATATTTATATGTGAATCTTCCCTTCCCTTATTAATTCTTTCATGAGTTTCATCATTGACTAATTCTATGTTTGTCAATCTCAAATAAAATTTTCTACTTATACTTTTCCTTATGTGGTGTCATCAGTCATCACCTACCATAAGATTAGTACATGATCTTTTTCATTATTTCCTTCCTTTTATTTATTTACTTTCTCCTTTTCTTTCTTATTTCTTTTCCTTTTATTTGCAACATGAAAGTAAAGGAAACAAAAACTCAAACAAAACTTTATTATATAACTTGCACACGATTACAAGGATAGATCACTAAGAAAACTCTCAAAGAAGAATGGATCGAACTAAACTTTTATTCATCTAAAGAAAAAGATCGAACTAAAATGAGTAAAAGCAAAAAGATAGTGGGATGATATGATACCAGGGCACCTCCCCCAAGCTTGGCGGAAGCCAAGGGGAGTGCCCATACCCGATACTCAATTCTCTTTTGGTGGTGAAGAAGATGATGGTTGTGATGAAGCGATCCTATCCTTAAGGATCAAGAGATTCTCCAATCGACGGATGACGCTCTGGAGATGGATGATATGCTCTTGATTAGAATATTTTCGCGAGTGAGATACTTATTTTGTATGTGAACTATTTCAATGACGCGAAACGCTTCAATCTCAACAGGAGTAAGGTGAGTAAGATAGGGCTTAAGGATATCTTCTTCCTCCTCCTCGGCCAGCAATGCTTGTGCTGCCACTTGGGATGGATCTACGGTAGCTTCCTTGCCCTTGTCTCCCTTGACGGCGTCCGTAGGCTCCTCCCTCTTCATCTCGATCTTCATCAACCAAGCATCTTCTTCCATGTTGTTAGAGGAGCAGGAAGACATTATGCCTGGCTTGATAAATCTGACCGGAAACAGCAAAAAAAGAGAGAACAGAGGATTTCTCCGCGATAAGGTTATCAACAGGTTCAGGAAGTATATATAGATTTTTTATCTTGGAGGACAAGCATAAGGTAGAAAAATGGAGTCCAGAAGGTGTCCCAGGTGGGCACAACCCACCTGGGCGCGCCAGGCAAGCCTGGCGCGCCCTGGTGTCTTGTGCCCACCAGGGTACGCTTCCTCGAAGTTTCTTTATTTTCTAAATTTTTAAATATTCCAAAACTGATAAAAAATATTTTTGTGGATTTTTTGGAGTCCGTTTACTTACCGTATCACGTACCTCCTTATTTTCACGATTCTGGGGTGTTCCGGAAGGACTCTTTTATGTGTTCTTCCGGTGTCAAAGTTTGGATAATATTACTTTCAACATTAATGGGCGTACCTGAGATATAATGTTTTATTCGTTGCCCATTACAACCTTCGGGTTAGTACCTTCGAAATTATTTATTTTGATGGCACCAGACCGATAAACCTCCTCGATAACATATGGGCCTTCCCATTTTGAGAGGAGTTTTCCTGCAAAGAATCTAAAACGAGAGTTGTACAAAAGAACATATTCTCCAACTTTAAACTCACGCTTTTGGATTCTTTTGTCATGCCATCTTTTAACTTTTTCTTTGAATAATTTGCATTTTCATAAGCTTGGGTTCTCCATTCATCTAATGAGCTAATATCAAATAACCTCTTTTCACCAGCAAGTTTGAAATCATAATTGAGTTCTTTGACTGCCCAATATGCTTTATGTTCTAACTCAAGAGGCAAATGACAAGATTTTCCATAAACCATTTTATAAGGAGACATACCCATAGGATTTCTATATGTTGTTCTATAAGCCCAAAGTGCATCATCTAATTTCTTAGACCAATTCTTCCAGGACTATTGACAGTCTTTTGCAAAATTAATTATATTTCTCTATTGCTAAGTTCAACTTGACCACTAGACTGAGCATGATAGGGTGATGCAATTCTATGGTTAACATCATACTTGGCAAGCATTTTACGGAAAGCACCATGAATAAAGTGTGAACCACCATCAGTCATTAAATATCTAGGGACTCCAAACCTTGGGAAAATAACTTCCTTAAGCATTTTAATAGAGGTGTTATGATCAACACTACTGGTTGGAATAGCTTCTACCCATTTAGTAACATAATCAACAGCAACCAAAATATGTGTATATGAAAGGATCAAGAAGAGGTGTCTAGAGAGTGGGTGAATAGACTTTAATCAAGAAAAGTTGCAGTTTTTAATTCTTTATGTTGATGTGGAGTTTTAGCACAAGTTTAAGCATTCACAATACATATCAAGCAAGCATGACAAAGGGTATACGAGCAGCGGAAAGTAAATCATGCAAGTTGCAAGAATGTAAAGGGATGGGATTAGAGTGTGCAAACGCAATTTGGAGACACGGAGATTTTTATCCGTGGTTCCGATAGGTGGTGCTATCGTACATCCATGTTGATGGAGACTTCAACCCACGAAGGGTAACGGTTGTGCGAGTCCACGGAGGGCTCCACCCACGAAGGGTCCACGAAGAAGCAACCTTGTCTATTCCACCATGGCCGCCACCCACGAAGGACTTGCCTCACTAGGGTAGATCTTCACGAAGTAGGCGATCTCCTTGCCCTTACAAACTCCTTGGTTCAACTCCACAATCTTGACAGAGGCTCCCAAGTGACACCTAGCCAATCTAGGAGACACCACTCTCCAAGAAGTAACAAATGGTGTGTTGATGATGAACTCCTTGCTCTTGTGCTTCAAATGATAGTCTCCCCAACACTCAACTCTCTCTCTCATAGGATTTGGATTTGGTGTAAAGAAGATTTGAGTGGAAAGCAACTTGGGGAAGGCTAGAGATCAAGATTTATGTGGTTGGAATGGAATATCTTGACCTCAACACAAGTGTAGGTGGTTCTCTCTCAGAAAATATGTGTTGGAAGTGTAGGCATGTTCTGATGGCTCTCTCCACGAATGAAGAGTGGGTGGAGGGGTATATATAGCCTCCACACAAAATCTAACCGTTACACACAAATCACCAAACTCGGTGGGACCGATTCAAAGAACTCGGTCAGACCGATTTGTTTCATAATGTGACTATTAGGCATTTCGGTGGGACCGACTGGATCAACTCGGTGGGACCGATGTGCTAGGGTTAGGGCATAACGTAATCTTGGTGAGACCGATTACACAAACTCGGTGAGACCGATTTTGGTAATAGACTAACACAGAGTTGGTCAGGCAAACTCGGTGGGACCGATTCGCTCATCTCGGTTAGACCGAAACGTTACAAAGGGGTGACAGAGAGTTTGCATTGCAATCTCGGTGGGACCGATTGCATATTTTGGTGAGACCGAAATTATTGCAATAGGCAACAGAGAGTTTGCAATCCCATCTCGGTGAGACCGAGATCCCTATCGGTGAGACCGATTTGATTAGGGTTTCTGGCAGTGGCTATGTCAATTAAACTCGGTGGCGCCGGATAGAAAGAATCGGTGGCGCCGAGTTTGACCTTTTGGTTTGGGACATATGTGGATGTGAGAAAGTGGTTGAGGGCTTTGGAGCATATCACTAAGCACTTTGAGCAAGCAAGCCATTAAGCAACACCTCATCCCCTCTTAATAGTATTGGCTTTCCTATGGACTGAATGTGACCTTGGACCACTAAAATAGAAAATGTAGAGTCCTGGGCTTTGAGCTTGAGCCAATCCTTTGTCCTTAGCATTTTGAAGGGGTTCCACATCCTCTAGTCCATGCCACTCCATTGTTGAACTTATCTGAAACATACTAGGTAGAAGCATTAGTCCAACAAGAGATATGTTGACATTAATTACCAAAATCACCCAGGGAGAACTTGGTCTTTCAATCTCCCCCTTTTTGGTAATTGATGACAACATACATCAAAGCTTTAGATAAGGATATAGAGAATAACAAGTAAAGCTTTGGAAAGACATATAACATGCATAGGCTCCCCCTACATGTATGCAAACATATAAATATGGAACATAGGAGCTTGTGAATGCATAAGCATGACAAACTAAACCATGTGTTACATGTATCTTGGCTATGTGCATCAGAGCAAATGATGTAAATATAGAAAATGTACCTTCATGCTCATGAGTCCTTCTTGCAAACAGTATGTACATCAGCAAGAAGTTCTCATGCACATGACTGAGATGCATATACTTACCTTGTGATCTTGAGTTCGCTTAGGAAATAATGAACCTGAGTAAACAAGGTTAGATAACACAGATACATCTAATAGCCAGATCAAACAAAAGAAACCACAAGAGTACCAAGACTGGGATGACATGTAGAGAGTGAGTACTGAGTACTCTATTGGATATAGACATGTACCCAAAGGTAAAGATGTGCAATGAATTCGAGGATTTCCTTCCCTTAGATGTCTTGCTCCCCCTGAATCTTGCATGGGATATTGGGAGAAGATAGGGAACAGAAAATCAGAGCAAAGAAAAGAAATAGGGCTAATGCAAACAATCAAATATGAACATGTCTTTCCCCTCTTAAAGACATGTGACTCCTCTCCTCTTGAACACCAAGCATCTCGGGTTTCTTACACTCTCCCCCTGAGTATTCTCTCCCTATAGGAATGATTAAGCTTAAGCTTTGATGTGATCTCTCTCTCCCCCTTTGACATCAATTTCCAAGAAGGGCTCTTCTGGATCTTTATTACAAATGGGTTTGGTCCCTGAGTCACAAAGCAAGTCGAATGTGATGCTGGTAGAGGACAAGAATCATTGAGTGGAGCTGGAGCAGAAAGAATGCAGAAACAAGTGGCAAGCTATCTTTTCTGCAGCGAAATCGGTAGCACCGAGTTGTGTGCTTCGGTGGCACCGAAAGAATTCGGTTGGGCCGAAGAAAACAAACCGGTGGGACCGAGTTCATCACAGTGAAAACACTTGTCACCTTAGCTCACTAGGCAATTAAGATCTCACAAGGATTTGCAAGGAATTAGCTGAAAGATTTGCAATGAATTCGATGCAGAGAATGCAGAACAGAACAAAGAAAAGAAAAGAAAAGATCTAGATGAAGTTTTTTTTTAATATGCATGAGACAAATTCAAGAGCACGGAGAAACACAAGAGAACTTCATCTAGAATTGGTCGGTGACAAAGTCACCTATGTTAGAGTATATTGACTTAGGAGTCAAGTGAGGTCACTTGATCATTGGTCATACTCATCGTTTAAGCTCAAAATGGGGTTACCGTTTTTCGTTTAAGCATTTTGATGTATTCACATCTTGTTTAGTTGCTTTGCACCATGATTTGGAGTAAAGTTTCTCTAAGATGGAATAACATATCTTGGGTGGTGGTGTTGATCTTGATCATGTAGTTGAACTTGTGTGGGTTGCTCAAGGTTGATGTAGCTCATCAAGAGTTGGGAGCACCACTTGGAATTTGAGTTCATCTACCTACATGGGTTAGTTTTGCAAGGAAGAGCACTTGTGTATCCGAAATGACAATCATAAGATTTAACATAGAATTTGTCAAAGGATATATTTGAAGGGTTTTATGCTTCCTTGTCTTCAACCACCATTGTGTAGAGACTTGGTGATGTAGAAATTGCTCAAGATATGAGTGAGTTGCAATTTCGTGGATTTAGATTCATCCAAGTACCTACAAGGGTTAGATAGCATGCAAGGGTGCAAGAATATCCAAGACATATAGATAGCTTCATGAAAGGAATATCAAGGATTAGTCAAAGGCTCATGCCTTGCATGTATCCAAAAGGAGTTCCTACTCCAAGTTTGAAGCATCAATGATGTTCAATTCACCTCTCAAACGGCAAAAGACTTTCTCATCAAGCGGTTTGGTGAATATATCCGCTAATTGCTTATCAGTGCGAACATGCTTAAGATCAATGTCCCCTTTGGAAATGTGATCTCGAATGAAATGATGATGAACTTCAATATGCTTAGTTCGAGAATGTTGCACGGGATTGTGAGCAATCTTGATAGCACTTTCATTATCACAAAGCAATGGAACATGTTTCACATATATCCCATAATCTTTAAGAGTTTGGGTCATCCAAAGTAATTGAGCACAACATGAACCAGCGGCAATGTATTCCGCTTCGGCGGTGGATAGGGATACCGAGTTTTGTTTCTTGGAGGACCAAGACACAAGAGATCTACCAAGAAATTGACAAGTACCCGAAGTGGACTTTCTATCAACCTTGTCTCCGGCATAGTCCGAATCGGAGTAACCAACAAGATCGAAAGAAGACCTCTTAGGATACCAAATGCCAAAATTTGGTGTGTGGATTAAGTATCTCACTATCCTTTTCACAGCCTTAAGATGACACTCTTTAGGGGCCGCTTGATATCGTGCACACATGCACACACTTAGCATAATATCAGGACGAGAGGCACATAGATATAACAATGAACCAATCATAGAGCGGTAAACTTTTTGATCAACCGGTTCACTGTCCTTAGTCAAGTCAAGATGTCCACTAGTAGGCATGGGTGTAGACATACCTTTGCATTCTTGCATATTGAACTTCTTGAATAAGTCCTTGGTGTACTTTGTTTGAGAAACAAAGGTACCTTCCTTAGTTTGCTTGATTTGCAAACCAAGAAAGAATTTGAGTTCACTCATCATAGACATCTCAAACTTCTCCGACATTAGCTTTCCAAACTTTTCACTAAAATGAGGGTTAGTCGAACCAAATATGATATCATCAACATAGATTTGGCACACAAATAGTTCTCCATTAAACCTTTTAGTAAAAAGAGTAGAATCTATTTTTCCAATTTCAAAGCCTTTTTCGATAAGGAACTTGGTCAAGCATTTATACCACGCTCTAGGAGCTTGTTTAAGACCATAAAGGGCTTTGTGAAGCTTGTAAACATGATTGGGTTTCTTAGGATTGACAAAGCCGGGAGGTTGCTTAACATAAACTTCCTCCTCAATTTCACCATTTAGAAAAGCACTTTTAATGTCCATTTGGTACAAGGTGATATCATGGTGATTAGCATAAGCAAGTAAGATGCGAATGGACTCAAGTCTAGCAACGGGAGCATATGTCTCACCATAGTCCATACCTTCGACTTGAGTGTAGCCTTGGGCGACTAGGCGTGCTTTGTTGCGGACGACTTGACCATCTTCATCTTGCTTGTTGCGAAACACCCACTTGGTACCAATGATGTTGTGGTTGTTGTCGGGCTTCTCGACCAATGTCCACACTTGGTTTCTCTCAAAGTTGTGTAGCTCTTCATGCATAGCATTTATCCAATCCGGATCTTCCAATGCTTCTTCAACCTTCATAGGTTCAATGCTAGAGATGAATGAGTAATGCTCACAAAAATTAGCCAAACGAGTTTTAGAGCGAGTGATTCTCCCGGTTTGGATATCATTGTAGATTTGTTCGACGGGATGGTCTTTGGCGATTCTTGCTCGAACTCGTGGAAGCTTTGGCTTGGCTCGGGGTGGAACATCCTCTTCATCTTGTTCTTCTTCTTGGTCTTCTTCTTGACGTTGTCAGTCTCTTGTCGTGGTGGAGAAGGAGGTTGTTGATGTTCGTCTTGGTGTACTTCCTCGTTTTCTTCGTCTTGGTGTGTCCCACTTGTCTACACTTCCGTATCAACTCTTGGTTCACCTTATCGTGTGGTAGAAGCTTCCACTTTCACGGACAAGGTACTCTCCTTCACCTCCGTTGGACGAATCTTGCCAATAGACAAGTCTTGGATAGCTTCCGAAGGGTCTTTGTCTCCTACATCAATTGGCAATTGCTCTACTTGCGAGCCGTTACATTCATCCAACTTCACATCTACCGTCTCTTCAACCTTTCGGGTGAAATTGTTGTAGACACGGTAAGTGTGAGAGTTTGAGCCATAACCAAGTAGGAAACCTTCATGAGATTTAGGAGCAAATTTAGAACGGCGATGCTTATCAAGAATGTAGCACTTTGAGCCAAATACTCGAATGTATCCAACTTGTGGTTTGTTACCGGTGAGGAGCTCGTATGTCATCTTGCCGAGTAGCTTGTGAAGATACAAGCGATTTGTTGCATGACAAGCTGTCTCAACCGCTTCCGCCCAAAAGTGTTTTGGACTCTTGTACTCATCAAGCATCGTTCTTGCCATCTCAACAAGAGTCCGGTTCTTTCTCTCAACAACTCCATTTTGTTGAGGCGTGTACGTAGCCGAGAACTCGTGTGAACTCCCTTCTTCATCAAGAAAGATATCCACATTTGCGTTCTTGAACTCCGTTCCGTGGTCGCTCCGGACCTTCTTGATCTTCACGTCAAATTGATTTTGGGCCTTCCTAGCGAAGTTTTTGAAGATCTTTTGGACCTGCGATTTGTCATCAAGAAAGAACACCCACGTAATCTAGAAAAATCATCAACTATGACTAGTCCGAATGAGTTACCACCGAGACTCTTGTAGGCATTGGGACCAAAGAGATCCATGTGAAGCAGCTCAAGTGGTCTTCTCGTGGTCATGATGTTCTTCGCGCGATGACTTCCTCCAACCTATTTTCCTGCCTGACAAGCACTATAAAGTCTATCCTTGTCAAATATGACATCTTTTATTCCAAGGATATGATCACCTTTAATAAGCTTATCAAGATTTAGCATGCCCACATGACCTAGCCTTCTATGCCACAACCAACCCTTAGAAGATTTAGCAATTAAGCAAGTTCTAGGTTGAGCCTTTTTAGTGAAATCAAAAATGTAAAGATCGCCTCTACGTATACCAGTAAAGACCATTTTATGATTGTCTCTTCGAAACACTTGGCAATCTACCTCAGTAAATAGGACATTGAAACCGAAATCAGCAAGTCTAGAAACTGAAAGTAAATTGTACCCAAGAGATTCAACGAGCATGACATTTTGTATGGAGCTATCATGTGAGATGGCCACCTTACCTAGGCCAACCACCTTACCCTTTGAGTTATCACCAAAGGTGACATACTTTCGAGGGCCGTCGTTTTCAGCAAGCTCACGGAACATTTCTTTATCTCCGGTCATATGATCAGTACATCCACTATCAAGGACCCATTCCTTTCCTCCAGCCATGTAGCCGCAAAGATTTGCCATAAGACCAAAGTGTCTCATTGCATCATCAAGATCATAGTCACTATCATCATCCTCATCATAGTATCCATGTTCAACATTATCTTGTGATTGATCAACCCCTAGAGAGGGTAATTCGTTAGATAAATGATCGTTTCTATGGTTATCTTTATGAATTCTAATAGCTTCGGAAATGATATTGCTAATGATTCCAACATCTCCTTTGGCACGCATGAGATTGGTAGGCTCAAATAGACAGTCACCAAAGCTAGGATCACTAGAATTCATCTTACTCAAGGCAATAGATTTATGGAGAATTTCGTCCAAAATTTTCAAAGAATAATCTGGAAATCGTTCCTCAAGAAATCTCCAAATAGTATAGGCACAATCAAGAGTAGGCAAACTAGCAATCAAATTTTTGGGAAATCCTCTAATGATAAGATTGATGGTTCTAAGATTGTGAATCATGTCAAGATCCTCTTCGGGTGTAGGATGCAAAGGATCAATATGAGGTGCACAAGGACTAGTAATGTACTTGTTCAAATGATATTCATTGAAAATCTCAAGCATTTCATTTTTCCACTCATAGAAAAACTCTCCATCAAGAATAGGCACTCTACGTCTAAGACTCCCCAAAGTAGACACATCCATCTTCCTCCAAAGGTGTTTAAACCAAGGCAATGGAGACCAAAGCTCTGATACCAATTGAAAGGATCGAGAAGAGGTGTCTAGAGGGGGTGAATAGACTCTAATCAAGAAAAGTTGCAGTTTTTAATTCTTTATGTTGATGTGGAGTTTTAGCACAAGTTTAAGCATTCACAATACATATCAAGCAAGCATGACAAAGAGTATATGAGCAGTGGAAAGTAAATCATGCAAGTTGCAAGAATGTAAAGGCATGGGATTGGAGTGTGCAAACGCAATTTGGAGACACGGAGACTTTTATCCGTGGTTCCGATAGGTGGTGCTATCGTACATCCACGTTGATGGAGACTTCAACCCACGAAGGGTAACGGTTGCGCGAGTCCACGGAGGGCTCCACCCACGAAGGGTCCACGAAGAAGCAACTTTGTCTATCCACCATGGCCGTCGCCCATGAAGGACTTGCCTCACTAGGGTAGATCTTCACGAAGTAGGCGATCGCCTTGCCCTTACAAACTCCTTGGTTCAACTCCACAATCTTGACGGAGGCTCCCAAGTGACACCTAGCCAATCTAGGAGACACCACTCTCCAAGAAGTAACAAATGGTGTGTTGATGATGAACTCCTTGCTCTTGTGCTTCAAATGATAGTCTCCCCAACACTCAACTCTCTCCCACAGGATTTGGATTTGGTGGAAAGAAGTTTGAGTGGAAAGCAACTTGGGGAAGGCTAGTGATCAAGATTTATGTGGTTGGAATGGAATATCTTGACCTCAACACAAGTGTAGGTGGTTCTCTCTCAGAAAATATGTGTTGGAAGTGTAGGCATGTTCTGATGGCTCTCTCCACGAATGAAGAGTGGGTGGAGGGGTATATATAGCCTCCACACAAGATCTAACCGTTACACACAAATCACCAAACTCGGTGGGACCGATTCAAAGAACTCGGTCAGACCGATTTGGTTCATAATGTGACTGTTAGGCATTTCGGTGGGACCGACTGGATCAACTCGGTGGGACCGATGTGCTAGGGTTAGGGCATAACGTAATCTCGGTGAGACCGATTACACAAACTCAGTGAGACCGATTTTGGTAATAGACTAACAGAGAGTTGGTCAGGCAAACTCGGTGGGACCGATTCGCTCATCTCGGTTAGACCGAAACGTTACGAAGGGGTGACAGAGAGTTTGCATTGCAATCTCGGTGGGACCGATTGCATATTTCGGTGAGACCGAAATTATTGCAATAGGCAACAGAGAGTTTGCAATACCATCTCGGTGAGACCGAGATCCCTATCGGTGAGACCGATTTGATTAGGGTTTCTGGCAGTGGCTATGTCAATTAAACTCGGTGGCGCCGGATAGAAAGAATCGGTGGGGCCGAGTTTGACCTTTTGGTTTGGGACATATGTGGATGTGAGAAAGTGGTTGAGGGCTTTGGAGCATATCACTAAGTACTTTGAGCAAGCAAGCCATTACGCAACACCTCATCCCCTCTTAATAGTATTGGTTTTCCTATGGACTCAAGTTGATCTTGGACCACTAAAATAGAAAATGTAGAGTCCTGGGCTTTGAGCTTGAGCCAATCCTTTGTCCTTAGCATTTTGAAGGGGTTCCACATCCTCTAGTCCATGCCACTCCATTGTTGAACTTATCTGAAACATACTAGGTAGAAGCATTAGTCCAACAAGAGATATGTTGACATTAATTACCAAAATCACCCAGGGAGCACTTGTGCTTTCAGTATACCCATTAGAGGAAGGAAAAGGTCCCATGTAATCAAATCCCCAAAAATCAAATGGTTCAACAGCAAGTGAATAATTCATAGGCATTTCTTGACGCTTACCGATATTACCTATTCTTTGACATTCATCACAAGATAAGACGAACTT
Source organism: Triticum aestivum (assembly GCF_018294505.1). NCBI lineage: Eukaryota > Viridiplantae > Streptophyta > Magnoliopsida > Poales > Poaceae > Triticum > Triticum aestivum. The sequence continues at coordinate 329,257,057 of NC_057802.1, read as the reverse complement.
ACAGGCATCCTTGAAGAGAGTAGGCCAATAAAATCCAGACTCAATACCTTGTGAGTAGTTCTATCTCCAGCATGATGCCCTCCATAAGCTTCAGAGTGACATTTCCGTAGGATTTGTCCCTGTTCATGCTCAGGTACACAACGTCTAATAATACCATCTACTCCTTCTTTATAAAGATGTGGGTCATCCCAAAAGTAATGTCTTAAATCATAGAAGAATTTTTTCTTTTGTTGGTAAGTAAAGCTAGGTGGTAAATATTTAGCAACAATGTAATTAGCATAGTCAGCATACCAAGGAGTACTGCGAGCAACATTTATTGCAGCTAACTGCTCATCAAGAAAACTATCATCAATAGGTAGTGGGTCATCAGGCACATTTTCAAGCCTAGATAAATTATCAGCTACGGGGTTCTCAGCTCCTTTTCTATCAATGATATGTAAATCAAATTCTTGTAACAAAAGAACCCAACGAATAAGTCTAGGTTTAGCATCTTTCTTTTCCATAAGATATTTAATAGCAGCATGGTCTGTGAACAGTTACTTTGGAATCAACAATATAAGGTCTAAATTTATCACAAGCAAACACCACTACTAAGAATTCTTTTTCAGTAGTAGCATAATGAATAACATTCAATTTCTTATCAACTCTTTGTCCTAGAACAGCACCAACAGCATAATCACTAGCATCACACATAATTTCAAAAGGCAAGTTCCAATCAGGTGGTTGAACAATAGGTGCAGAAATTAAGGCTATCTTGAGTGTTTTAAAGGCTTCTAAACAATCATCATAGAAAACAAAAGGAATATCATTTTGCAAAAGACTAGTAAGAGGCCTAGAAATTTTAGAGAAGTCTTTGATAAATCTCCTATAGAAACCAGCATGACCTAAGAAACTATGAATACCTTTTATGTCTTTAGGACATGGCATTTTCTCAATTGCATCAACCTTAGCTTGGTCCACTTCGATACCTCTTTCAGAAATTTTGTGACCCAAGACAATGCCTTCATTAACCATAAAGTGGCACTTCTCCCAATTCAAGACAAGATTTGTTTGTTCACATCTCTGCAAAACTCGATCAAGATTGCTTAAACAATCATCAAAAGACTTCCCATAAACAGAGAAGTCATCCATGAAAACCTCAACAATCTTTTCACAAAAGTCAGATAATATAGCAGTCATACATCTTTGAAAGGTAGCAGGTGCATTACATAAACCAAAAGGCATACGTCTATAAGCATAAGTTCACAAGGGACAAGTAAAAGTGGTCTTTTCTTGATCAGGTTGAGAAACAGGTATTTGTGAAAAGCCAGAATATCCATCAAGGAAGCAAAAATGTGTGTGCTTAGATAATCTTTCTAGCATTTGATCAATAAAAGGCAAAGGGTAATGATCTTTACTAGTTGCTTTGTTTAATTTTCTAAAATCAACTACCATTCTATAGCCTGTAACAATTCTTTGTGGAATAAATTCATTCTTATCATTAGGAACAATAGTTATACCTCCTTTCTTAGGGACACAATGAACAGGGCTTACCCATCTACTATCAGCTATGGGATAGATTATACCTGCTTCCAGAAGTTTTAATATTTCCGTTCTTACCACTTCTTTCATCTTCGGGTTTAACCGACGTTGGTGATCAACAACGGGTTTAGCACCAGGTTCCATATTAATTTTGTGCTGACATAGAGTGGGATTAATGCCCTTTAAATCATCAAGAGTATATCCAATAGCAGCTTGGTGCTTCCTTAGAACTTTCAATAATCTTTCTTCATGTTCTGGAAGGTTAGCACTAATAATAACAGGATATGTCTTCTTTTCATCAAGATAAGCATATTTCAAAGTGTCTAGCAATTGTTTTAATTCAAACACAGGATCACCTTTAGGTGGAGGAGGACCTCCTAGAGTTTCAATAGGCAAATTGTGTTTAAGCAGAGGATGTTGTTCAAAGAAAATCTTATCTATTTCATTTCTTTCATGCACATGTAAATCATTTTCATGGTCTAGCAAATATTGTTCAAGTAGATCAATAGGTGGTACAGCAATAGAAGCAAGACCAATCAATTCATCTTTACTAGGCAATTCTTTTTCATGAAGATTTCTACTAAACTTGGAAAAATTAAACTCATGAGACTCATCACCAAAACTAACACCGACAGTTTGTTTCTTACAATCTATTCTAGCATTAACGGTGTTCAAGAAAGGTCTACCAAAGATAATGGGACAGAAGTCATCTTGTGGGGAACCAAGAACAAGAACAGCAGGGTATTTTATTTTCCCACACAAGACTTCAACATCTCTAACAATCCCAATTGGTGATATAGTGTCTCTATTAGAAAGTTTAATAGTAACATCTATGTCTTCTATTTCTGCGGGTGCTACGTCATTCATTATTTCTTGATATAAGGTGCAAGGAATAGCACTCACACTAGCACCTATGTCACATAAACCATGATAATAGTGATCTCCTATTTTAACTGAGATGACAGGCACGCCAACAACAGGTCTATGTTTGTCTTTTTATCAGGTTTGGCAATTCTAGCAGCTTCTTCACAAAAGTAAATAACATGCCCATCCATATCTTCTTCTAAGAGATCTTTAACCATAGCAATACTAGGTTCCACTTTAATTTGTTCATCAGGCTTAGGTGTTCTAGTATAGCTTTTGTTAACCACAGTTGAAACTTTAGTATGTTCCTTTAACCTAACAGGAAAAGGTGGTTTCTCAATATAAGCAGAAGGAACAACTGGATCAACATTATAAAGTATAGTTTCTTCTTTAACTGGTATCGGTTCTTTAATTTCTTCTTTAACAGGTGGGTGATATTTAAACCACTTCTCTTTAGGGAGATCAACATGAGTAGAAAATGATTCACAAAAGGAGGCTGCTATCTCAGAGTCAAGTCCATATTTAGTGCTAAACTTTTGAAAAGCATCGGTATCCATAAAAGATTTAACACAATCATACTTAAGCTTAATACCTGACTCTTTACCTTCGTCGAGTTCCCAATCTTCAGAGTTGAGTTTAATTCTTTCCAAAAGATCCCACCGGAATTCAATAGTCTTCTTCATAAAGGAACCAGCACAAGAGGTATCAAGCATGGTTTGATCATTACGAGAAAGCCGAGCATAAAAGTTCTGGATAATAATTTCTCTTGAGAGATCATGATTGGGGCATGAATATAACATTGACTTAAGCCTCCCCCAAGCTAGAGCGATACTTTCTCCTTCATGAGGCCAAAAATTATATATATATATATATAATTCCGATCACGATGAACTAAATGCATAGGATAAAGTTTTTGGTGGAACTCCAATTTCAAACGATTCCAATTCCAAGATCCAATATCATCGCATAGCCTATACCATGCCAATGCTTTTCCCTTCAAAGATAAAGGGAAAACCTTTTTCATAACTTCATCTCCGGGTAAACCTACAAGCTTGAACAATCCACAAATTTGTTCTACATATATCAAGTGCATATCAGGATGTTCGGTTCCATCTCCTGCATAAGGATTAGCTAGCAGTTGTTCTATCATACCAGAAGGAATTTCATATTCAATATTTTCAGTAGGTGCAGTAGGTTGAGGGGTAGCTAATTGTGGTTCCGGACGAGGTGAAGATACCGCGAACAAACCCCTCAAAGGATTGTTTTCCATAGTGACAAGTGACAATAAATTTCAGCACACTATATAAATGTTTCCTTACCAAATTCCACTTACCAAAGGCGCTTCACTCCCCGGCAACGGCGCCAGAAAATAGCCTTGATGACACACAAGTATAGGGGATCAATTGTAGCTCTTTTCGATAGGTAAAAGTGACGAACCCAACGAGGAGCAAAAGGAAATGACAAGTAGTTTTGAGTAAGGTAATGTCTGCAAGTGCTGAAATTGTAAGTAGCAGAGTAGTTTGATAGCAAGGTAATTTGTAATGAGCAAGTAACGATAGTAGTAACAAAAGTGCAGCAAGGTAGCCCAATTCTTTTGAGGCAAAGGACAGGCCAAAATGGTCTCTTATGATAAGCAAAGCGTTCTTGAGGGTACACGGGAATTTCATCTAGTCACTTTCATCATGTTGGTTTAATTCGTGTTCGCTACTTTGATAATTTGATATGTGGGTGGACCGGTGCTTAGGTGCTGTTATTACTTGAACAAACCTCCTACTTATGATTAACCCTCCCGCAAGCATCCGCAACTATGAGAGAAGTATTAAGAATAAATTCTAACCATAGCATTAAACTTTTGGATCCAATCGGTCCCTTACGGAATAGCGCATAAACTGGGGTTTAAGCTTCTGTCACTCTCGCAACCCATCATCTAATTGCTACTCCACAATGCATTCCCTTCGGCCTAAATATGGTGAAGTGTCATGTAGTCGACGTTCACATGACACCACTAAGGGAATCACAACATACATACTATCAAAATATCGAACACATATCAAGTTCACATGATTACTTGCAACATGATTTCTCCCGTGACCTCAAGAACAAAAGTAACTACTCACAAATGATAATCATGCTCATGATCAGAGAAGTATTAAATAGCATAATGGATCTGAACATATAATCTTCCACCAAATAAACCTATAGTAATCAACTACAAGATGTAATCAACACTACTAGTCACCCACAAGCACCAATCTATAGTTCCGGTAACAAGATTGAACACAAGAGATGAACTAGGGTTTGAGATGAGATGATGTTGTTGAAGATGTTGATGGAGATTGCCCTCCCCAAGATGGGAGAGTTGTTGGTGATGATGATGACGATGATTTCCCCCTCCGGGAGGGAAGTTCCCCCGGCGGAATCGCTCCACCGGAGGGCAAAAGTGCTCCTACCCAAGTTCCGCCTCGAGACGGCGGCGCTCCTCCCAAAAGTCCTCCCCTTATTTATTTTTCTAGGTCAAAATGACCTATATACCAGAAGATGGTCACCGGAGGTGGGCCTGGGTGAGTACAACCCACCAGGGCGCGCCTGGGCTCCCTGGCGCACCCAGGTGGGTTGTGCCCACCTGGTGGGCCCCCTCTGGTAGTTATTTGCTCCAATAATTCTCAAATATTCCATAAAAAATCCTCGTGAAGTTTTAGCTTGTTTGGAGTTGTGCAGAATAGGTAGCCTCACGTAGCTTTTCCAGGTCCAGATTTTGAGCTGCCGGAATTCTCCCTCTTTGTGTATACCTTGCATATTATGAGAGAAAAGGCATTATAATTACTCCAAAAAGCATTATTATGAATGAAAACATCATAAATAACAGTAAGAAAACATGATGCAAAATGGACGTATCACCACGTAAAACTTGCAACAACAAAGTAGAAGACGTCTAACTTGTTTTTGTAGGGCATGTTGTGATGTGATATGGTCAAGACATGATATGATATCCGTTGTTGTATGAGATGATCATGTTTTCTAAAAGTTATCGGCAACCGGAAGGAGCCTTATGTTTGTCTCTTTCTTGTATGAAATGCAAACGCCATGTAATTGCTTTACTTTATCACTATGCGTTAGCGATAGTTGTAGAAGCAATAGTTGGCGAGACGACCACGATGCTACGATGGAGATCAAGGTGTCGAGCCAGTGACAATGGAGATCACGACGATGCTTTGGAGATGGAGATCAAAAGCACAATATGATGATGGCCATATCATGTCACATATTTTGATTGCATGTGATGTTTATCTTTTATGCATCTTATTTTGCTTAGTACGGCGGTGGCATTATAAGATGATCCATTCACTAAATTTCAAGGTATAAGTGTTCTCCCTGAGTATGCACCGTTGCGACAGTTCGTCGTGTTGAGACACCACGTGATGATCGGGTGTGATAGACTACATTCAAATACAACAGGTGCAAGATAGTTTTGCACATGCGGAATACTCGGGTTAAACTTGATGAGCTTGGCATGTACAGACATGGCCTCGGAACACTGGAGACCGAAAGCTCGAACGTGAATCATATAGTAGATATGATCAACATAGAGATGTTCACCATTGATGACTACTCCATCTCACGTAATGATCGGACATGGTTTAGTTGATTTGGTCACGTATAATTTAGATGACTTGAGGGATGTCTATCTAAGTGGGAGTTCTAAGTAATTTGATTAATTGAACTTAATTTATCATGAACTTATTCCTGATAGTATTTGCAAATCTATGTTGTAGATCAATAGCTCGTGATATAGCTCCCTTATTTTTGATATGTTCCTAGAGAAAAATAAATTGAAAGATGATAGTAGCAATAATGCGAGCTGGGTCTGTGATTTGAGGATTATCCTCATTGCTGCATGGAAGAATTATGTCCTTGATGCACCTCTCGGTGATAAACCTATTGCAGGAGCAGATGTAGACGTTATGAACTTTGACAAGCTCTGTATGATGACTACTTGATATTTTAGTGCACCATTATTTACGGCTTAGAACCGGGACTTAAAAAACGTTTTGAACGCCATGGAGCATATGAGATGTTCCAAGAGCTGAAATTGGTATTTCAGGCTCATGCCCGTGTCGAGAGGTATGAAACCTCTGACAAGTACTTTGCCTACAAGATGGAGGAGAATAGCTCAACCAGTGAGCATGTGCTCAGAATGTCTAGGTACTACAATCACTTGAATCAAGTGGGAGTTAATCTTCCAGATAAGATAGTGATTGATAGAGTTCTCTAGTCACTATCACCAAGCTACTAGAACTTCGATGAACTATAATATGCAAGGGATGACGAAAATGATTCCCGAACTCTTTGCGATACTAAAATTGACGAAGGTAGAAATCAAGAAAAAGCATCAAGTGTTGATGATTAACAAGACCACTAGTTTCAAGAAAAGGGCAAAGGAAAAGAAAGGGAACTTCAACGAATGGCAAACAAGTTGCCACTCCCGTGAAGATACCCGAAGCTGGACCTAAGCCTAAAACTGAGTGCTTCTACTACAAAGGGAATGGTCACTTGAAGCGGAACTGCCCCAAATACTTGTCAGATAAGAAGGATGGCAAAGTGAACAAAGGTATATTTGATATACATGTTATTGATGTGTACTTTACTAGTGTTCATAATAACCCATGGGTATTTGATACCGGTTCAGTTGCTAAGATTAGTAACTCGAAACAGGAGTTGCAAAAATGAACATAGACTAGTTAAGGGCGAGGTGACGATGCGTGTTGGAAGTGATTCCAAGGTTGATAAGATCACCATCGCATACTCCCTCTACTTTCGGGATTAGTGTTGGACCTAAATAAATGTTATTTTGTGCTTGCGTTAAGCATGAATATGATTGGATCATGTTTATTGCGATACGGTTATTCGTTTAAGTCAGAGAATAATTGTTGTTCTATTTACACGAATAAAACCTTCTATGGTCATACACCCAATGTAAATGGTTTATTGAATCTCGATCGTAGTGATACACATATTCATAATATTGATGCCAAAAGATGCAAAAAGTGCAACATATTTGTTGCACTGCCGTTTAGGTCATATTGGTATAAAGCGCATGAAGAAACTCCATGCAGATAGGCTTTTGGAATCACTTGATTATGAATAATTTGATACTTGCAAACCATGCCTCATGGGCAAGATGACTAAAACTCCGTTCTCCGGAACAATTGAGCGAGCTAATGACTTATTGGAAATAATAGATACAGATGTATGCGTTCCGATGAGTGTTGAAGCTCGCGGCGGGTATCGTTATTTTCTAACCTTCACATATGATTTAAGCATATATGGGTATATATACTTAGTGAAACATAAGTCTGAAACATTTGAAAAATTCAAAGAATTTCATAGTGAAGTGGAGAATCATCATAACAAGAAAATAAAGTTTCTACGACCTGATCGCGGAGGCGAATATTTGAGTTATGAGTTTGGCCTTCATTTAAAACAATGTGGAATAGTTTCACAACTCACGCCACCTGGAACACCACAGTGTAATGGTGTGTCCAAACGTCGTAACCGTACTTTATTAGATATGGTGCGATCTGTGATGTCTCTTGCCTATTACCACTGTTGTTTTGGGGTTATGCATTAGAGATAGCTGCATTCACATTAAATAGGGCACCGTCTAAATCCGTTGAGACGACACCATATGAACTGTGTTTTGGTAAGAAACCTAAGCTGTCGTTTCTTAAAGTTTGGGGTTGCGACACTTATGTCAAAAGGCTTCAGCCTGATCAGCTCGAACCCAAATCGGAGAAGTGTGTGTTCATAGGATACCCTAGGGAAACAATTGGGTACACCTTCTACCACAGATCCGAAGGCAAGATCTTTGTTGCCAAGAATGGAAACTTTCTAGAGAAGGAGTTTCTCTCGAAAGAAGTGAGTGCGAGGAAAGTAGAACTTGATGAGGTAATTGTACCTTCTCTCGAATTGGAAAGCAGCTCATCACAGAAAACCGTTCTCATGATGCCTACACCAACTAGAGAGGAAGCTAATGATGATGATCATGAAACTTCAGATCAAGTTACTACCGAACCTCGTAGGTCAACCAGAGCATGTTCCCCACCAGAGTGGTACGGTAATCCTGTTCTGGAAGTCATGTTACTAGACCATGAGGAACCTACGAACTATGAAGAAGCCATGATGAGCCCAGATTCCGATAAATGGCTTGAGGCCATGAAATCTGAGATAGGATCCATGTATGAGAACAAAGTATGGACTTTGGTGGATTTGCTCGATGATCGGCAAGCCATTAAGAATAAATGGATCTTCAAGAGGAAGACAGACGTTGATGGTAGTGTTACTATCTACCAAGCTCGAATTGTCAAAAAAGGTTTTTGACAAGTTCAAGGTCTTGACTACGATGAGATTTTCTCACTCGTATCGATGCTTAAGTCTGTCCGAATCATGTTAGCAATTGCCGCATTTTATGAAATCTGGCAAATGGATGTCAAAACTGCATTCCTTAATGGATTTATCAAAGAAAAGTTGTATATGATGCAACTAGAAGGTTTTGTCGATCCTAAAGGTGCTAACAAAGTTTGCAAGCTCCAGCGATCCATCTATGGACTAGTGCAAGCATCTCGGAGTTGGAATATACGCTTTGATGAGTTGATCAAAGCATATAGTTTTATACAGACTTTCGGAGAAGCCTGTATTTACAAGAAAGTGAGTGGGAGCACTACAACATTTCTGATAAGTACATGTGAATGACATATTGTTGATCGGAAATGATGTAGAATTTTCTGGAAAGCATAAAGAAGTGTTTAAAAGGAAAAAAAATTCAAAGAAAGACCTCGGTGAAGCTGCTTACATATTGGGCATCAAGATCTATAGAGATAGATCAAGACAGTTGATAGAACTTTCGATGAGTACATACCTTGACAAGATTTTGAAGAAGTTCAAAATGGATCAGTCAAAGAAAGGGTTCTTGCCTGTGTTGCAAGGTGTGAAGTTGAGTAAGACTCAAAGTCTGACCACGGCAGAAGATAGAGAGAGAATGAAAGTCATTCCCTATGCCTCAGCCATAGGTTCTATAAAGTATGCCATGTTGTATACTGATACGTCTCTGTCGTATCTATAATTTTTGAACTTTCACATGTTTTTGGCAACTTTTTATATGATTTATTGGACTAACCTATTGATCCAGTGCCCAGTGTCAGTTCCTGTTTTTGCATTTTTTTTGTATCGCAGAATATCCATATCAAACGAAGTCCAAATGCAATAAAATTTTACGGAGAATTATTTTGGAATATCTGTGATTTTTGGGAGTTGGAATCACCACAAACGGAGGCCCACACAGCGCACAAGACACCAGGGCGCGCTAGAGGCCCCTGGCGCGTGGTGGTGGGTTGTGCCCTCCTCGAACGTCGGTTGGGGCTCTACTTCGGGCGCAAGGAAGCTTATATCTGGAAAACAAATCGTGTTAAAAGCTCAGCGCATTCGGAGTTACGGATCTCGCAGAATATAAGAAACGATTTTTGGCCAGATCAGGAGAACGTGAAACAGAAGAGAACAGAGAGGGAGATCCAATCTCGGAGGGGCTCCCGCCCCTCCGCCGCCATGGAGACCAAGGACCAAAGGGGGAACTATCCTCCCATCTAAGGGGAGGCTAAGGAAGAAGAAGAAGGAGGGGGGCTCTCTCCCCCTCGCTTTCGGCGGCGCCAGAGTGCCGCCAGGGCAACGATCGGGACGGCGATCTACATCAACAATCTTGCTACCGTCAACACCAACTTTCTCCCACTCTATGCAGTAGTGTAATGATACGTCCATTTTGCATCATGCTTTTATATCGATATTTATTGCATTATGGGCTGTTACTACACATTATGTCACAATACTTATGCCTTTTCTCTCTTATTTTACAAGGTTTACATGAAGAGGGAGAATGCCGGCAGCTGGAATTCTGGGCTGGAAAAGGAGCAAATATTAGAGACCTATTCTGCACAACTCCAAAAGTCCTGAAACTTCATGAAAGTCAGTTTTGGAATATATTAAAAATATTGGGCGAAGAAAGCACCAGAGAGGGGCCACCTACCATCCACGAGGGTGGGGGCACGCCCTACCCCCTGGGCGCGGCCCCTGCCTCGTGGGTCCCCAGGCAGGCTTCCGGTGCCCATATTTTGCCATATGAAGTCTTTCGCCCTGGAAAAAATTAGGAGGAAGCTTTCGGGACGAAGCGCCGCCGTCTCGAGGCGGAACTTGGCGAAACCAATCTAGGGCTCCGGCGGAGCTGTTCTGCCGGGGAAACATCCCTCCGTGAGGGGGAAATCATCACCATCGATCCTCTCATTGGGAGGGGGTTAATCTCCATCAACATCTTCACCAGCACCAGCTCATCTCAAACCCTAGTTCATCTCTTGTATCCAATTTTTGTCTCAAAACCTCAAATTGGTACTTGTGGGTTGCTAGTAGTGTTGATTACTCCTTGTAGTTGATGCTAGTTGGTTTATTTGGTGGAAGATCATATGTTCAGATCCTTTATGCATATTAATACCCCTCTTATTATGAACATGAATATGATTTGTGAGTAGTTACGTTTGTTCCTGAGGACATGGGAGAAGTCTTGCTATAAGTAGTCATGTGAATTTGGTATTCGTTCGATATTTTGATGAGATGTATGTTGTCTTTCCTCTAGTGGTGTTATGTGAAGGTCGACTACATGACACTTCACCATTGTTTGGTCCTAGAGGAAGGCATTGGAGAGTAATAAGTAGATGATGGGTTGCTAGAGTGACAGAAGCTTAAACCCTAGTTTATGTGTTGCTTCGTAAGGGGCTGATTTGGATCCATATGTTTCATGCTATGGTTAGGTTTACCTTAATACTTCTTTTGTAGTTGCGGATGCTTGCAAGAGGGGTTAATCATAAGTGGGATGCTTGTCCAAGGAAGGGCAGTACCCAAGCACCGGTCCACCCACATATCAAATTATCAAAGTAACGAACGCGAATCCATATGAGCGTGATGAAAACTAGCTTCATGATAATTCCCATGTGTCCTCGGGAGTGTTTTCCTTTATATAAGAGTTTGCCCAGGCTTGTCCTTTGCTACAAAAAGGATTGGGCCACCTTGCTGCACCTTGTTTACTTTCGTTACTTGTTACCCGTTACAAATTACCTTATCACAAAACTATCTGTTACCGATAATTTCAGTGCTTGCAGAGAATACCTCACTGAAAACCGCTTGTCATTTCCTTCTGCTCCTCGTTGGGTTCGACACACTAACTTATCAAAAGGACTACGATAGATACCCTATACTTGTGGGTCATCAAGACTCTTTTCTGGCGCCGTTGCCGGGGAGTGAAGCGCCTTTGGTAAGTGGAATTTGGTAAGAAAAAAATTTATATAGTGTGCTGAAATTTACTGTCACTTGTTACTATGGAAAGTAATCCTTTGAGGGGCTTGTTCGGGGTATCTTCACCCCGACCAGTAGAGCAAAGAGTCGCTCCTTGATACGTCTCCAACGTATCTATAATTTTTTATTGTTCCATGCTATTATATTATCTGTTTTGGATGTTTAATGGGCTTTATTATGCACTTTTATATTATTTTTGGGACTAACCTATTAACCGAAGGCCCAATGCAAATTGTTGTTTTTTTTACCTATTTCAGTGTTTCGCAGAAAAGGAATATAAAACGGAATCCAAACGGAATGAAACCTTCGCGAGGATCATTTTTGGAACAAACGCAATCCAGGAGACTTGGAGTGGACACCAATGAAGCAACGAGGCGGCCACGAGGTAGGAGGGCGCGCCAGGGGGTAGGCGCGCCCCCACCCTCGTAAGCCCCTCGTGGCTCCACCGACCTACTTCTTTCACCTATATATACTCATATACCCTGAAAACATCCAGGAGCACCACGAAACCCTATTTCCACCGCCGCAACCTTCGGTACCCGTGAGATCCCATCTTGGGGCCTTTTCCGGCGCTCTGCCAGAGGGAGAATCGATCACGGAGGGCTTCTACATCAACACCATAGCCTCTCCGGTGATGTGTGAGTAGTTTACCACAGACCTTCGGGTCCATAGTTATTAGCTAGATGGCTTCTTCTCTCTCTTTGGATCTCAATACAAAGTTCTCCTCGATCTTCTTGGAGATCTATTCGATATAATTCTTTTTGCGGTGTGTTTGTCGAGATCCGATGAATTGTGGGTTTATGATCAAGATTGTCTATGAACAATATTTGATTCTTCTCTGAATTCTTATATGCATGATTTAATATCTTTGCAAATCTCTTTGAATTATCAGTTTGGTTTGGCCTACTAGATTGATCTTTCTTGCAATGGGAGAAGTGCTGAGCTTTGGGTTCAATCTTGCGGTGTTCTTTCCCAGTGACAGCAGGGGCAGCAAGGCACGTATTGTATTGTTGCCATCGAGGATAAAAAGATGGGGTTTATATCATATTGCTTGAGTTTTTCCCTCTACATCATGTCATCTTGCCTAATGTGTTACTCTGTTCTTATGAACTTAATACTCTAGATGCATGCTGGATAGCAGTCGATGTGTGGAGTAATAGTAGTAGATGCAGAATCGTTTTGGTCTACTTGTCACGGACGTGATGCCTATATACATGATCATGCCTAGATATTCTCATAACTATGCGCTTTTCTATCAATTGCTCGACAGTAATTTGTTCACCCACCGTAGATTATGCTATCTTGAAAGAAGCCACTAGTGAAACCTATGGCCCCCGGGTCTATCTTCCATCATATTATTTTCCTATCAATTTGCTATTTTTACCGCCGTTTATTTTGCAATCTTTACTTTCCAATCTATACAACAAAAATACCAAAAATATTTATCTTATTACCTTTATCAGATCTCACTTTTGCAAGTGGCCGTGAAGGGATTGACAACCCCTTTATCGTGTTGGTTGCAAGGTTCTTGATTGTTTGTGCAGGTACGAGGGATTTGCGTGTAGTCTCCTACTGGATTGGTACCTTGGTTCTCAAAAACTAAGGGAAATACTTACGCTACTTTGCTGCATCACCCTTTTCTCTTCAAGGAAAAACCAACGCATGCTCAAGAGGTAGCACTCCTCAACCTACTGAACCTACTGAAAATGTTTACTTTGAAATTCCTTCGGGTATGATAGAGAAACTGCTAGCTAATCCTTTTACAGGAGATGGAACATTACATCCTGATTTGCACCTAATCTATGTGGATGAAGTTTGTGGATTATTTAAGCTTGCAGGTATGCCCGAGGATGTTATCAAGAAGAAGGTCTTCCCTTTATCTTTGAAGGGAAAGGCATTGTCATGGTTTAGGCTATGTGATGATATTGGATCATGGAACTACAACCGATTGAAATTGGAATTTCATCAGAAGTTTTATCCTATGCATCTAGTTCATCGTGATCGTAATTATATATATAATTTTTGGCCTCGCGAAGGAGAAAGCATCGATCAAGCTTGGGGGAGGCTTAAGTCAATGTTATATTCCTGCCCCAATCATGAGCTCTCAAGAGAAATTATTATTCAAAATATTTATGCTCGGCTTTCTCTCAATAATCGATCCATGCTCGATACTTCTTGTACTGGTTCTTCTATGATGAAGACTATTGAATTCAGATGGGATTTATTGGAAAGAATTAAATGCAACTCTGAAGATTGGGAACTCGATGAAGGTAAGGAGTCAGGTATAACACCTAAGTTTGATTGTGTTAAATCTTTTATGGATACCGATGTTTTCCGTGAACTTAGCACTAAATATGGACTTGACTCTGAGATAGTGATACGTCTCCAACGTATCTATAATTTATGAAGTATTCATGCTATTATATTATCCATCTTGGATGTTTAATGGGTTTTACTATGCACTTTTATATTACTTTTGGGACTAACCTATTGACCCAGAGCCCAGTGCCAGTTTCTGTTTTTTCCCTTGTTTCAGTGTTTCGCGGAAAAGGAATATCAAACGGAGTCCAAACGGAATGAAACCTTCGGAAAAGTTATTTTTGGAAAGAAAGCAATACAGGAGACTTGGAGTGCATGTCAGGAGATCAATGAGGAGAGCACGAGGCAGGGGGCGCGCCCACCCCCTGGGCGCGCCCTCCACCCTCATGGGCCCCTCGTGGCTCCCCTTACCGACTTCTTCCTCCTATATATACCAATATACCCTAAAACCATCAGGGAACAGAAGAGATCGGGAGTTCCGCCGCCGCAAGCCTCTGTAGCCACCAAAAACCAATCGGGGCCCTGTTCCGGCACCCTGCCGGAGGGGGGGATCCCTCACCGGTGGCCATCTTCATCATCCCGGCGCTCTATATGATGAGGAGGGAGTAGTTCACCCTCGGGGCTGAGGGTATGTACCAGCAGCTATGTGTTTGATCTCTCTCTCTCGTGTTCTTGAGGTGATACGATCTTGATGTATAGCGAGCTTTGCTATTGTAGTTGGATCTTATGATGTTTCTCCCCCTCTACTCTCTTGTAATGGATTGAGTTTTCCCTTTGAAGTTATCTTATCGGATTGAGTCTTTAATGATTTGAGAACACTTGATGTATGTCTTGCGTGGGATAACTGTGGTGACAATGGGTTATTCTATTGATTCACTTGATGTATGTTTTGGTGATCAACTTGCGGGTTCCGCCCATGAACCTATGCATAGGGGTTGGCACACGTTTTCTTCTTTACTCTCCGGTAGAAACTTTGGGGCACTCTTTGAGGTTCTATGTGTTGGTTGAATAGATGAATCTGAGATTGTGTGATGCATATCGTATAATCATACCCATGGATACTTGAGGTGACATTGGAGTATCTAGGTGACATTAGGGTTTTGGTTGATGTGTGTCTTAAGGTGTTATTTTACTACGAACTCTAGGGCTGTTTGTGACACTTATAGGGATAGCCCAATGGATTGATCGGAAAGAATAACTTTGAGGTGGTTTCGTACCCTACCATAATCTCTTCGTTTGTTCTCCGCTATTAGTGACTTTGGAGTGACTCTTTGTTGCATGTTGAGGGATAGTTATATGATCCAATTATGTTATTATTGTTGAGAGAACTTGCACTAGTGAAAGTATGAACCCTAGGCCTTGTTTCCTAGCATTGCAATACCATTTACGCTCACTTTTATCGCTTGCTACCTTGCTGTTTTGATATTTTCAGATTACAAATACCCATATCTACCATCCATATTGCACTTGTATCACCATCTCTTCGCCGAACTAGTGCACCTATACAATTTACCATTGTATTGGGTGTGTTGGGGACACGAGAGACTCTTTGTTATTTGGTTGCAGGGTTGTTTGAGAGAGACCATCTTCATCCTACGCCTCCCACGGATTGATAAACCTTAGGTCATCCACTTGAGGGAAATTTGCTACTGTCCTACAAACCTCTGCACTTGGAGGCCCAACAACGTCTACAAGAAGAAGGTTGCATAGTAGACATCAAGCTCTTTTCTGGCGCCGTTGCCGGGGAGGCTAGGTAAGCGGCACTCACACCCCGTCAACTAAGCTCTTTTCTGGCGCCGTTGCCGGGGAGGTGAGTGCTTGAAGGTATATCTTTAGATCTTGCAATCGAGTCTTTTAGTTTCTTGTTTTATCACTAGTTTAGTCTATAAAATAAAACTACAAAAAAATTGAATTGAGTTGCCTCATACGCTTCATCTTTTTAATATCTTTCGTGAGTATGATGGAAAGGAAAATTGTGCCAAAGTGTTAGAACAAGAATTACATAGAATGCTTGGCATAAAATATTTGAATGATTAGCATGATTGCAATGTTGTTAGTATGAATTCCTTGAATATCCATGATGCTAATGATATGCAAAGCCACAAGCTTGGGGATGCTATGTTTGACGAAGATGATATTTTTTCCCCAAGTTTTGATGAGCAAATTTATTATGATGAAAGCATGCCTCCTATCTATGATGATTATTGTGATGACACGTATTCTATAAAGAATAATGATAACCATGAAACTTGTCATCATGATTTTAATTTTCAATTGGATTATGCTTCACATGATAATTATTTTGTTGAGTTTGCTCCCACTACTATTCATGAGAAGAAGTTTGCTTATGTGGAGAGTAGTAAAATTTATATGCTTGTGCATCATGAAAATAATGCTTTATGTGATGGTTATATTGCTGAATTCATTCATGATTCTACTGAAAATTATTATCGGGGAGGAATATACGCTTGTAGGAATAGCAATAATATCAAGTTTCCTCTCTATGTGCTTAAAGTTTTGAAGTTATGCTTGTTTTGCCTTCCTATGCTAGTTGATTATTGTTCCCATAAGTTGTTTACTCACAAAATCCCTATGCATAGGAAGTGAGTTAGACTTAAAAGTGCTAGTCATATTCTTCATGATGCTCTCTTTATGTTTCAATTCTTATCTTTTATGTGAGCATCATTGAAATCATCATGCCTAGCTAGGGGCGTTAAACGTTAGCGCTTGCTAGGAGGCAACCCAATTTTATTTTACTTTCTTGCTTTTTGGTTCTGTTTAGGAATAAACAATCCATCTAGCTTCTGTTTAGATGTGGTTTTGTGTTTTAATTAGTGTTTGTGCCAAGTAGAACCTTTGGGAAGACTTGGGTGAAGTCTTTATGATCATGCTGTAAAAAACAGAAACTTTAGCGCTCACGAGATTAGCTAAAACTTTTTACTGGAGAGTTCTATTTAGTTGATTCTTTCTGCAGATGATTACTAGACAAATTCCTCAGATCCACCAATTTATTTTAGAATTTTTGCAGTTCCAGAAGTTTGCGTTAGTTACAGATTACTACAGACCGTTCTGTTTTTGACAGATTCTGTTTTTCGTGTGTTGTTCACTTATTTTGATGAATCTATGGCTAGTAAAATAGTTTATAAACCATAGAGAAGTTGTAATACAGTAGATTTAACACCAATACAAATAAATAATGAGTTCATTACAGTACCTTGAAGTGGTGTTTTATTTTCTTATACTAACGGAGCTTACGAGTTTTCTGTTACGTTTTGTGTTGTGAAGTTTTCAAGTTTTGGGTAAAGATTCAATGGACTATGGAATAAGGAGTGGCAAGAGCCTAAGCTTGGGGATGCCCAAGGCACCCCAAGGTAATATTCAAGGATAACCAAGAGCCTAAGCTTGGGGATGCCCCGGAAGGCATCCCCTCTTTCGTCTTCGTTCATCGGTAACTTTACTTGGAGCTATATTTTTTTTCACCACATGATATGTGTTTTGCTTGGAGCGTCATTTTATTTTATTTGTTTTTGCTTGCTGTATGAATAAAATACCAAGATCTGAAATTCTTAAATGTTAGAGAGTCTTCATATAGCTACATAATTATTTAACTACTCATTGATCTTCACTTATATCTTTTTGGAGTAGTTTGTCATTTACTCGTGTGCTTCACTTATATCCTATGAGTAAATGGTTGAATGAATTGAATATCATAAATCTGAAATTATATATGTTTTATATGCTTATCCCATGGGGAGTAATGACTTTACATATGTCAGGACCCCGATTCTAAGTCACACCGATCTAGCCTGTAACACCTCATATCACATTGCGGCCTCACGCACGGTACTCCCACGGGTGTCGCCTTACCATGGCCTGGGACCGTTTGCGCCTTTTGGCTCACGTATATGACAATGTCGCTAGCATCCATATGACAAAGAACCCGGGCCGACATGGCTAGTCGTGAACCCAAAGCGGCACTAACGTATGGGGACAGGCATACATGAATCAACATCGAACGTGTCGGTCAGCAGCGTGTGAATCCGGGTTGTAGCACTGGGCTAACAGGACTCCGGGAACCCGGGCTGTAGCAGGCTAGGCAGGACACCGGATGTCACCGCATGACATTTCCCCGAAGGGACAGTCACAGGAACGATATGAATCACATGCCGGCCAGTCAAGTGTCCAGAGCAGTAGTGCTGGGCTAGCAGGACTCCGGTGAACCGGGCTGTAGCGGACTACTATGGCTCAAGGAGGCACTAGACTACATTTCCCCATAGGAGAGGCTGCCAAGGATAAACAACTAGATTGTCGGATCCCACACATACCAAGCATTTCAATCATACACACAATATGCTCGATATGTGCAAATACAACATGGCATCACAACAAAACTCTACAACTCAAAGTACTTTATTTAAAGGGCTCCAGAGAGCCTTACATAACTTGTTCATACAGATAGGGGTCACATGATCCGACACTCAAGTCATACAATCATACAAACACATGCGGAAGCAACTTGTCTGGGTACAGACACTAGAAAGAAAGAAGGCTTGACGAAGCCTGTCTATCTACGTAGGCCCATCACAAGCCTAGATCACCACCTGGGTGGCAAGTCACTCGTCGTCGTCGAGTTCTACATAGAACCCATCGGAAGGGGCGGTGTTGTCGTCTGAAACAGTAATTGAAGCAACATGAGTACAAAGGTACTCAGCAAGTCTTACAACAGATCCTACTATACATGTTCATTCTCAAGAAGGTAGTGGAGTTATTGCAGCAAGCCAGCTTTGACTCTTGGCTAAGCTATCCTACGAGACACCACTTGTAAAATAGTTTCCGCACACGAGTCCACTAATCACCATTTCAATACTCCACCGTGGATCCTCCCTCGTCATCCCACGAGAGAGCCATCCGCGGTACTCACACTTATCTTGAGGCTTTTAGTAGTATCCATTTACTTGTCTATGAACTGCATAAGCGACCAAGTAGTCCTTTACCGCGGACGCGGCTATTCGAATAGTTTTATACCCTGCAGGGGTGTACTTCGTCACACACGCTCTCACCACTTACCACCGTTTACACAGTATGTACTCGGCAACCTTCAAGCGGAAGCCCAGCGAGGGTGTCGGCCACAGCCTACCTAAACACTCGAGTCTCTAGTCCAGGTTTATCGCCTATTCAGGTTCCATCCGCAGGGAGTCCGGCCGAGGTTTCCACATACGGCCCCGAACGATGTGTGCAGGGTTCCCGAGACACCAAACGGGCGACTCGGTACACCGGGCCACGAGCCTACCGCATCACAGCCCACCCCTTGGTCAGCGCTGTCCACGGCCTCCAGCTTACTACAAACACCAGAAACTACGTGCAACTCCTGGACAGAGGACAAGGGTGATTAAGAAGCCGAGGGGGTCCATTGGTTTCGGGCCCAATGCGTGGTAGTAGCTGAATCTTAAATCACGCATACAGATCTCAGTTCTTAGGGACGGTCTCAATGAAACAACCCACCATGTACTCCTACATGGCCTCCCATCGATACCTTTACCAAATCGTATTCAACACCTCACTCTCATTACCGACACACGCTTTCACTCTAGTTCATCACCCTGATGAGCCAGACCTGACACGACTCTAAGAGTAGCAAGCATAGCATTGTAGGAACACAACATGGCTCAATCAACTCCTACACATGCTAGTGGGTTTCATCTAGTTACTGTGGCAATGACAGGTCATGCAAAGGAAAGTGGGTTCAACTACCGCAACACACAGCAGTTTGAATCGCGTTGTCTTAATGCAGTAAATGAGAGCAGAAGCGAGAAGATGGGTTTGTATCGAAATGATCAGTGGGTTGCTTGCCTGACGGAGTGGTGGTGGAATGCTGCCCTTCAGTTGGATACTCGTGAATATCCTCGGAGGCAGAACCTACCACGATGAACACATCGAAGCACAATCAACACCAAGCAAAGTGCAACAATATGATGCATGCATGAGACATGGCAAAATGGATGTATTGGGCTAATGCAACTAAGACCAGATGGGTTTGGACTATTTTGAATCAAAGATTCAAATTCCAAGTTCATAAATGGCCCATGTTAGTGCTTTATCTTGTTCTGCATTAAACAGTAGGTTAATTTGCTTAAACATGCATGAAACCAGTACAGATGGATAGAATGGATTTTTCTGATCATTTTTCATATATAAATCTTTTCATTCTGAGCTATAGATTATTTTCTATGGTTTTTTTGAAGTTTGTGATATTTTCTGGAATTTCCTGTATAAGAATAATTCCAGTAATTAAGTTACTTATTACGTCAGCAGTGTGTCATGATGACGTCAGCAAGTCAACTGGGCGGTCCAGGTCAAACCTGAACGGTGGGACCCGTCTGTCAGTGTCACAGGGCTAATCCTATTTTAGTTAATCTAAACTAGGAAATTAACAGGGGCTGGCCCCACATGTCAGCGACCCAGGGGAGTCAAACCCCTCGTCAACGGGCCTAACACGCCGGCGGTTAGCCGCCGGCGAGGTCAGCGGCGCTCCTGTGCCTCGGGTTTGCTCTACGGGGCACCGTTCGAGGCGCCGTTGGGCTCTACGGTTAGCTGACGCAACGACGCGTCCGTTGGTGGCCGTGGTTGGGCCTGGGGTGGCCGGAGTCGACGGCGGCAAGCTCTTTTGCGGCTGCCGGAGTTCGGGTGCCGACGGAAACGACGACACGGTGCACGGGAGGATCAATGGTTAGTCTCTACGGGTGCTGCAAGTGCTCACGAAGATGATAGACATATGCACTGGACCA
The DNA here is from genome assembly GCF_018294505.1 of Triticum aestivum. NCBI lineage: Eukaryota > Viridiplantae > Streptophyta > Magnoliopsida > Poales > Poaceae > Triticum > Triticum aestivum. The sequence continues at coordinate 329,236,178 of NC_057802.1, read as the reverse complement.
TTTGGTCACCGGAGCCTCGCCGGCGACGAGCTCGTGCGGCGGCGTGTGCGGTGCTGCTGGTTACGGTCGACGCAAAGGGCGGCAGCAAGAATGAGAGGATGGGGAAGGGGCAGAAGCTCACGGCAGAGGCGATGAGCTAGGTGGCGCTGTCGGGGACGAACTGCTGCGGTGGTGACGGTGAAGGGGATCTCCGGCGGTGGGCGGTGAAGGCGAGGTCGAAGCAGTGGCTTCGGGGCAAGCGAGCGCTCGGGGCTCGACTTGCTCGAAGGGGAAGGCGACGGCGGAGCTGCTGGACACGGTCAGGTGACGCGGGGACGGCGGTGGCTACGGCTACGCCGGCGAGGTGGCAGCGGCTCCTTCGGCCATGGCGAGAGAGAGCGAGGGAGAGGCGATGGGGGCGAATGGAGGTGTCCAGGGGCGCGGCGTGGAGGTCGTCCAGCTCGTCCACGGACGAGGCGGCAAGCAGGTGGCGCCGTGGCGAGCTCGCGCACGCCGGCGTCACCTCTGTGCCTGCTCTGGCGGGAGCAAGCGGCTGACTGGCCATGGGCCAGCACAGTGCTGGGCCGCCAGGTGGGCTGCCAGGTAAGTTTCTTCTCTGCTTTCTGTTTTTCTTTTTATTTGTTTCTGTTCTGTGTTTTGAAATAGTAGAAATACTATTCCATTTAGGAAAAACCTGAAAATATTCAGAGGCACATTTGAAAATATTCTCAACAGCCTAAAAATATCTTCAAGATTATTTGGGCATTTTAAAATATTTATAGGATTTAAATTACCCAAATGCAAATACTTATGGCTTGGTGCAAAAATCCAGAATGGCCTCCAAAAATATGAAACCATTTTTGGCAGAGGTTTTAGCCAGGACCAAAGATGGTGAACATTTATGGAGGGCATTTCAGGTTCATTGAAAAGGATTTTAGTAAACCCTAGTTGTGTTCAGGGGGGGTGCTGGGGGTTTCTGGCATCCCCATTTCAAGTTTCTGTGAAAAGTAGACATGATGAAACACTCTAATGCATGAACTAGCTAGGATGTGACAACATATAAGAAGTAGAGGTGGTAAATTTATTGAAGATTAGCAAACATTGTATTGGTCACTTGAACAATTCATGAAAGAATATTGAAGGAAGAGAGATTTCACATATAAATATACTATCATGGACATCTTTTGTAATTGTGAGCACTCATTAAAATATGACATGATAAAAAGTTGATGTTGGACAAGGAAGACAACGTAATGGGTTATGTTTTCTTATATCTGAAATAAAGTATATTGTCATGGATCGCCTAACACGTTGAGCTTGCCTTTCCCCCTCATGCTAGCCAAATTCCTTGCACCAAGTAGAGATACTACTTGTGCTTCCAAACATCCCTTAAACCAGTATTGCCATGAGAGTCCACCATACCTACCTATGGATTGAGTAAGATCCTTCAAGTAAGTTGTCATCGGTGCATGCAATAAAAATTGCTCTCTAAATATGTATGATCTTTTAGTGTGGAGAAAATAAGCTTTATACGATCATTGTGATATGGAAGAAATAAAAGCGACGGACTGCATAATAAAGGTCCCTATCACAAGTGGCAATATAAAGTGACGTTCCCTCGCATTAAGATTTTGTGCATCCAACTATAAAAGCGCATGGCAACCTCTGCTTCCCTCTGCGAAGGGCCTATCTTTTACTTTTATGCAAGAGTCATGGTGATCTTCACCTTTCCTTTTTACATTTTATCCTTTGGCAAGCACCTCGTGTTGGAAAGATTCTGATATATATATATCCAATTGGATGTAAGGCATCATGAACTATTATTGTTGACATTACCCTTGAGGTAAAAGGTTGGGAGGCGAATCTATAAGCCCCTATCTTTCTCTGTGTCTGATTAAAACTTTGAACCCATAAATATCGTGTGAGTGTTAGCAATTGTGAAAGACTAAATGATAGTTGAGTATGTGGAGTTTGCTAAATCAAAGCTCTGACATAGACTCTTCCTGAAAATAAGATGAATTGTAATTGTTTGATGACTAATAACACGGTTTGTTCGTTTTCAAGAAAGTGTATGGTCTATGCTTTAACATGTGAATAGCTTGTTACTTGATCATGAAAAGTTCTATGAGTTGAGCTACTGTTATGACATATGATGATGCTAGAAAAGGTGATTGAAATTATCATTGATCAAACTTATGCACCAGCTAGCATTCACACTTCATAAATTATTTCTTTTATCATTTACATACTCGAGGACGAGCAGGAATTAAGCTTGGGGATGCTGATACGTCTCCAACGTATCTATAATTTATGAAGTATTCATGCTATTATATTATCCATCTTGGATGTTTAATGGGCTTTACTATGCACTTTTATATTACTTTTGGGACTAACCTATTGACCCAGAGCCCAGTGCCAGTTTCTGTTTTTTCCCTTGTTTCAGTGTTTCGCGGAAAAGGAATATCAGACGGAGTCCAAACGGAATGAAACCTTCGGAAAAGTTATTTTTGGAAAGAAAGCAATACAGGAGACTTGGAGTGCACGTCAGGAGATCAACGAGGAGAGCACGGGGCAGGGGGCGCGCCCTCCACCCTCGTGGGCCCCTCGTGGCTCCCCTTACCGACTTCTTCCTCCTATATATACCAATATACCCTAAAACCATCGGGGAACAGAAGAGATCGGGAGTTCCGCCACCGCAAGCCTCTGTAGCCACCAAAAACCAATCGGGACCCTATTCCGGCACCCTGCCGGAGGGGGGGATCCCTCACCGGTGGCCATCTTCATCATCCCGGCGCTCTCCATGACAAGGAGGGAGTAGTTCACCCTCGGGGCTGAGGGTATGTACCAGTAGCTATGTGTTTGATCTCTCTCTCTCTCGTGTTCTTGAGGTGATACGATCTTGATGTATAGCGAGCTTTGCTATTGTAGTTGGATCTTATGATGTTTCTCCCCCTCTACTCTCTTGTAATGGATTGAGTTTTCCCTTTGAAGTTATCTTATCGGATTGAGTCTTTAATGATTTGAGAACACTTGATGTATGTCTTGCGTGGTATAACTGTGGTGACAATGGGTTATTCTATTGATTCACTTGATGTATGTTTTGGTGATCAACTTGCGGGTTCCGCCCATGAACCTATGCATAGGGGTTGGCACACGTTTTCGTCTTGACTCTCCGGTAGAAACTTTGGGGCACTCTTTGAGGTTCTATGTGTTGGTTGAATAGATGAATTTGAGATTGTGTGATGCATATCGTATAATCATACCCATGGATACTTGAGGTGACATTGGAGTATCTAGGTGACATTAGGGTTTTGGTTGATGTGTGTCTTAAGGTGTTATTTTACTACGAACTCTAGGGCTGTTTGTGACACTTATAGGAATAGCCCAATGGATTGATCGGAAAGAATAACTTTGAGGTGGTTTCTTACCCTACCATAATCTCTTCGTTTGTTCTCCGCTATTAGTGACTTTGGAGTGACTCTTTGTTGCATGTTGAGGGATAGTTATATGATCCAATTATGTTATTATTGTTGAGAGAACTTGCACTAGTGAAAGTATGAACCCTAGGCCTTGTTTCCTAGCATTGCAATACCATTTACGCTCACTTTTATCGCTTGCTACCTTGCTGTTTTTATATTTTCAGATTACAAATACCCATATCTACCATCCATATTGCACTTGTATCACCATCTCTTCACCGAACTAGTGCACCTATACAATTTATCATTGTATTGGGTGTGTTGGGGACACAAGAGACTCTTTGTTATTTGGTTGCAGGGTTGTTTGAGAGAGACCATCTTCATCCTACGCCTCCCACGGATTGATAAACCTGAGGTCATCCACTTGAGAGAAATTTGCTACTGTCCTACAAACCTCTGCACTTGGAGGCCCAACAACGTCTGCAAGAAGAAGGTTGCGTAGTAGACATCAGATAGTAGCTTCTTTCTGTGAATCATTTGCTACTCATGTTGATCTTCCTAAGGAGAAGTGGTTTAAATATCATCCTCCCATTGAAGTAAAAGTAGTTGAACCTATTAAAGTTGAGGAAAAGACTATCACTTATAATGTTGATCATATTGTTCCTACCGCTTATATTGAGAAACCACCTTTCCCTGTTAGAATAAAGGATCATGCGAAAGCTTCAACAGTGGTCAACAAAAGTAATATTAGAACACCCAAACCCCTTGAGCAAATTAAAGTTGAACCTAGTATTGCTATGGTTAAAGATCTCTTTGTTGATAATATTGATGGGCATGTTATTTACTTCTGTGATGAAGCTGCTAGAATTGCTAAACCTGATACTAAAAATAAACATAGACCTGTTGTAGGCATGCGTGTTATTTCTGTTAAAATAGGAGATCACTGTTACCATGGCTTATGTGATATGGATGCTAGTGTCAGTGCAATACCTTATACCTTATATGAAGAAATTATGCATGATATTGCATCTGCTGAGATAGAAGATATTAATGTTACTATTAAGCTTGCCAATAGAGATGCTATATCACCAGTTGGGATTGTTAGAGATGTTGAAGTCTTGTGTGGTAAAATTAAATATCCTACTGATTTTCTCGTTCTTGCTTCCCCACAAGGTAACTTTTGTCCCATTATATTTGGTAGACCCTTCTTGAATACTGTTAATGCTAAGATAGACTGCAAAAAGGATATTGTTTCTGTTGGTTTAGGGGATATGTCTCATGATTTTAATTTTGCTAAATTTCGTAGACAGCCCCATGATAAAGAATTGCCTAGTAAAGATGAAATCATTGGTCTTGCTTCTATTGCCGTGCCTCCTAATGACCCTTTAGAACAATATTTGCTAGACCATGAAAATGATATGTTTATGAATGAAAGAAGGGAAATAGATGAAGTATTCTTTAAACAAGGACCTATTTTGAAACACAACTTGCCTATTGAAATTCTAGGGGATCCTCCTCCACCCAAGGGTGATCCCGTGTTTGAGCTTAAACCATTACCTGATACTCTTAAATATGCTTATCTTGATGAAAAGAAGATATATCCTGTTATTATTAGTGCTAACCTTTCAGAGCAGGAAGAAGAGAAATTATTGAAAACTCTGAAGAAGCATCGTGCTGCTATTGGATATACTCTTGATGATCTTAAGGGCATTAGTCCCGGTCTATGCCAGCACAAAATAAAATTGGAGAAAGACGCTAAACCGATTGTTGATCACCAATGACGGTTAAATCCTAAGATGAAAGAAGTGGTAAGAAAAGAAATACTAAAGCTTCTGGAGGTAGGTATAATTTATCCCGTTGCTGATAGTCAGTGGGTAAGTCTTGTCCATTGTGTCCCTAAGAAGGGAGGTATTACTGTTGTTCCTAATGATAAAGATGAATTGATCCCACAAAGAATTGTTACAGGTGATAGAATGGTAATTGATTTTTGCAAACTAAATAAAGCAACTAAAAAGGATCATTACCCTTTACCTTTTATTGATCAAATGCTAGAAAAATTATCCAAACATACACACTTTTGCTTTTTAGACGGTTATTCTGGTTTCTCTCAAATTCTTGTGTCAAAAGAGGATCAAGAAAATACCACTTTTACTTGCCTTTCGGTACCTTTGCTTATAGACGTATGCCTTTTGGTTTATGCAATGCACCTGCTACCTTTCAAAGATGTATGACTGCTGTATTCTCTGACTTTTGTGAAAAGATTGTTGAGGTTTTCATGGATGATTTTTCCGTATATGGAACTTCATTTGATGATTGCTTAAGCAACCTTGATCGAGTTTTGCAGAGATGTGAAGAAATTAATCTTGTCTTGAATTGGGAGAAGTGCCACTTTATGGTTAATGAAGGTATTGTCTTGGGGCATAAAATTTCTGAAAGAGGTATTGAGGTTGATAAAGCTAAAGTTGATGCTATTGAAAAGATGCCATGTCCTAAGGACATCAAAGGTATAACAAGTTTCCTTGGTCATGCCGGTTTTTATAGGAGGTTCATTAAAGACTTCTCAAAAATTTCTAGGCCTCTGACTAATCTCTTACAAAAAGATGTTCCTTTTGTCTTTGATGATGATTTTGTAGAAGCATTTGAAATACTTAAGAAAGCCTTGATTTCTGCACCTGTAGTTCAGCCACCTGATTGGAATTTACCCTTTGAAATTATGTGTGATGCTAGTGATTATGCTGTAGGTGTTGTTCTAGGACAAAGAGTTGATAAGAAATTAAATGTTATCCAATATGCTAGTAAAACTCTAGACATTGCCCAGAGAAATTATGCCACTACTGAAAAAGAATTTTTAGCAGTTGTATTTGCTTGTGATAAGTTCAGACCTTATATTGTTGATTCTAAAGTAACTTTTTACACAGATCATGCTGCTATTAAATATCTTATGGAAAAGAAAGATGCTAAACCTAGACTTATCAGATGGGTTCTCCTACTACAAGAATTTGATTTGCATATTATTGATAGAAAGGGAGTTGAGAACCCCGTTGCAGACAACTTATCTAGGTTAGAGAATGTTCTTGATGGCCCACTACCTATTAATGATAGCTTTCCTAATGAACAATTAGTTGTCATAAATGCTTCTCGTAATGCTCCATGGTATGCTGATTATGCTAATTACATTGTTGCTAAATTTATACCACCTAGTTTCACATACCAGCAAAAGAAAGAGTTTTTCTATGATTTAAGACATTACTTCTGGGATGACCCACACCTTTATAAAGGAGTAGATGGTGTTATTAGACGTTGTGTACCTGAGCACGAACAGGAACCGATCCTACGCAAGTGTCACTCCGAGGCTTATGGAGGACACCACGCGGGAGATAGAACTACACATAAGGTATTGCAATCCGGTTTTTATTGGCCTACTCTTTTCAAAGATGCCTGTAAGTTTGTCTTGTCTTGTGATGAATGTCAAAGAATTAGTAATATTAGTAGACGTCAAGAAATGCCTATGAACTATTCACTTGTTATTGAACCATTTGATGTTTGGGGCTTTGATTATATGGGACCGTTTCCTTCCTCTAATGGGTATACACATATTTTAGTTGATGTTGATTATGTTACTAAGTGGGTAGAAGCTATTCCAACTAGCAGTGCTGATCATAACACCTGTATTAAGATGCTTAAAGAAGTTATTTTCCCGAGGTTTGGAGTCCCTAGATACTTAATGATTGATGGTGGTTCACATTTTATTCAGGTGCTTTTCGTAAAATGCTTGCTAAGTATGACGTTAATCATAGAATTACATCTCCATACCACCCACAGTCTAGTGGTCAAGTAGAACTGAGTAATAGAGAGATTAAATTAATTTTGCAAAAGACTGTTAATAGATCTAGAAAGAATTGGTCCAAGAAACTTGAAGATGCATTGTGGGCCTATAGAACCGCATATAAAAATCCTATGGGTATGTCTCCGTATAAAATGGTTTATGGAAAAGCATGTCATTTACCTCTCGAACTAGAACATAAGGCATATTGGGCCATTAAAGAGCTCAATTATGATTTCAAACTTGCCGGTGAGAAGAGGCTATTTGACATTAGCTCACTTGATGAATGGAGAACTCGGGCCTATGAGAATGCCAAACTGTTTAAAGAAAAAGTTAAAAGATGGCATGACAAAAGGATACAAAAGCATGAGTTTAATGTAGGAGATTATGTTTTGCTATACAACTCTCGTTTAAGATTTTTTGCAGGAAAACTCCTCTCTAAATGGGAAGGTCCTTACGTTATTGAGGAGGTCTATCGTTTCGGTGCCATAAAAATCAACAACTTTGAAGGCACAAATCTGAAGGTGGTGAATGGTCAAAGAATCAAACATTATATCTCAGGTAATTCAATAAATGTTGAAACTAATTTTATTGAAACTGTAACCCCGGAGGAATACATAAGGGACACTTTCCAGAACGTTTCAGACTCCAAAAAGGAATAGCTATGTGGTACGGTAAGTAAACCGACTCCAAAACAGTTCTAATAGCAATTTTTCTCCGTTTTGGAATATTTAAGAAAATAGGAAAATAAGAAGTAGTCCGAAAGGGACACGAGGCATCCACGAGGGTGGAGGGTGCGCCATACCCCCTGCGCGCGCCCCTGCCTCGTGGGCACCTCGTGTGCCCCTCGGACTCCGTTTTCTTTCACGATACTTCTTTTGGTCGGTAGAAATTCATTATATAATCTCCCGAAGGTTTTGACCACCGTACCATGCAAATATCCTCTTTTTTTTCGAGCTGTTTCTACCGCAGATTAGAGCAAGATGTCTTCTCAAGAGTTAGTTGGGGAGAGTCGGGTGTCTCAACCGACAACGGGACCAGGAGCAAACAGCGATGCTGGCCACTTTGGGCCATCAATGGAGGAAGAGATGGAGGCTGACTTGAAAAGGATAGATGCCATGGAAGAGGATCAAGAAGTTACTTCTCGTTTCCGAGCTGGATTCACGATGGGGGAACTACAGAGCTCAGCTATTCCAAACTCGGTCATCCCTTCCAATGTTAGATTTCTTTCTTATGAAAATATGAAAAAGAGTGTTACTTGTTCTCCCGCAGCTATGCAACATCCATGGGTGAAAGGAGCTTTAGCCGTCACGGGCAAGCTCCGTAAGGAAATAATGGACCTCAAGCAGCAAGTCAATAAGCTCGAGGAAGAGAATCGTATCCTGAGGGGCATCATCGCCAAGAATATCACATCACCCACCTCCGAAGAAGGAGACATAAACACATGGGTATGGGCACTCCCCTTGGCAACTGCCAAGCTTGGGGGAGGTGCCCCGGTATCGTATCACCATCACACTTCTATCTTTACCTTTTTCTTAGTTCGATCCTTTTGGTAATATCTTGATCTAGTAGAATAAAGTTTTAGTATTATCTAGTTTTGAGTTATGCTTTATGATCCTTCTATGTAATCGAGTCCGTGAGCTATATATAATAAATATTAGTTTTGAGTCAAGGGCTTGATTATCTTTCTATGATCTTGAGGGAATAAAAATAAAAGAGAAAAGAAAAGAAAAGAGTAAAAAGAATTAAAGAGATCATATTGATCTTATGGAGAGTAATCACTTCACATATAAAGAGTATGATGAATAAAAGTTGTTGAGAGTTGACAAACATAGTTTTGGTCATCGTTGCAATTAATAGGAAGTAATAAAGAAAGAGAGGTTTTCACATATAAATATACTATCTTGAACATCTTTTATGATTGTGAGCACTCATTAAAATATGACATGATCTTGGACATCTTTTATGATTGTGATCACTCATTAAAATATGACATGCTAAAGGTTGGTGTTGGACAAGGAAGACAACGTAATGTTTATGTTTTCTTATATTCGAAATAAAGTATATTGGCATGGATCATCCAACATGTTGAGCTTGCCTTTCCCCCTCATGCTAGCCAAATTCCTTGCACCAAGTAGAGATACTACTTGTGCTTCCGAATATCCTTAAACCCAGTTTTGCCATGAGTGTCCACCATACCTACCTATGGATTGAGTAAGATCCTTCAAGTAAGTTGTCATTGTTGCATGCAATAAAAATTGCTCTCTAAATATGTACGATCTATTAGTGTGGAGAAAATAAGCTTTATACGATCTTGTGATAGGGAAGCAATAAAAGCGACGGACTACATAATAAGCGTCCCTATCACAAGTGGCAATATAAAGTGACGTTCTTTCGCATTAAGATTTTGTGCATCCAACCATAAAAGCACTTGACAACCTCTGCTTCCCTCTGCGAAGGGCCTATCTTTTATTCTTGTCTTATACATTATACAAGAGTTATGGTGATCTTCACCTTTCCTTTTTACATGTTATCCTTTGGCAAGCACATTGTGTTGGAAAGATCTTGATACATATATCCAATTGGATGTAAGTTATCATAAACTATTATTGTTGACATTACCCTTGAGGTAAAAGGTTGGGAGACAACACTATAAGCCCCTATCTTTCTCTGTGTCCGATTAAAACTTCATACCCATAAGTATTGCGTGAGTGTTAGCAATTGTGAAAGACTAAATGATGGTTGAGTATGTGGACTTGCTGAAAAGCTCTTATATTGACTCTTTCCGATGTTATGATAAATTGTAATTGCTTCAATGACTGAGATTATAGTTTGTTAGTTTTCAATGAAGTTTCCGATTCATACTTTACATTGTGAATAGATTGTTACTTTAGCATAAGAAATCATATGACAATATATATATATATATGTGTGTTGCTGTTATAAGAATGATCATGATGCCCTCATGTCCGTATTTTATTTTATCGACACCTCTATTTCTAAACATGTGGACATATTTTTCGTTATCGGCTTTCGCTTGAGGACAAGCGAGGTCTAAGCTTGGGGGAGTTGATACGTCCATTTTGCATCATGCTTTTATATCGATATTTATTGCATTATGGGCTGTTACTACACATTATGTCACAATACTTATGCCTTTTCTCTCTTATTTTACAAGGTTTACACGAAGAGGGAGAATGCCGGTAGCTGGAATTCTGGGCTGGAAAAGGAGCAAATATTAGAGACCTATTCTGCACAACTCCAAAAGTCCTGAAACTCCACAAAAGTCAGTTTTGGAATATATTAAAAATATTGGGCGAAGAAAGCACCAGAGAGGGGCCACCCACCATCCACGAGGGTGGGGGCGTGCCCCCTGCCTCGTGGGCCCCCTGGCAGGCCCGGTGCCCATATTTTGCTATATGAAGTCTTTCGCCCTGGAAAAAACCAGGAGGAAGCTTTCGGGACAAAGCGCTGCCGTCTCGAGGCAGAACCTGGCGAAACCAATCTAGGGCTCCGGCGGAGCTGTTCTGTCGGGGAAACATCCCTCCGGGAGGGGGAAATCATCACCATCGATCCTCTCATCGGAAGGGGGTCAATCTCCATCAACATCTTCACCAGCACCATCTCATCTCAAACCCTAGTTCATCTCTTGTATCCAATCTTTGTATCAAAACCTCAGATTGGTACCTGTGGGTTGCTAGTAGTGTTGATTACTCCTTGTAGTTGATGCTAGTTGGTTTATTTGGTGGAAGATCATATGTTCAGATCCTTTATGCATATTAATACCCCTCTGATTATGAACATGAATATGATTTGTGAGTAGTTACGTTTGTTCCTGAGGACATGGGAGAAGCCTTGCTATAAGTAGTCATGTGAATTTGGTATTCGTTCGATATTTTGATGAGATGTATGTTGTCTGTCCTCTAGTGGTGTTATGTGAACATCGACTACATGACACTTCACCATTGTTTGGGCCTAGAGGAAGGCATTGGGAAGTAATAAGTAGATGATGGGTTGCTAGAGTGACAGAAGCTTAAACCCTAGTTTATGCGTTGCTTCGTAATGGGCTGATTTGGATCCATATGTTTCATGCTATGGTTAGGTTTACCTTAATACTTCTTTTGTAGTTGCAGATGCTTGCAAGTGGGGTTAATCATAAGTGAGATGCTTGTCCAAGGAAGGGCAGTACCCAAGCACCGGTCCACCCACATATCAAATTATCAAAGTAACGAACGCGAATCATATGAGCGTGATGAAAACTAGCTTGACGATAATTCCCATGTGTCCTCGGGAGCGTTTTCCTTTATATAAGAGTTTGTCCAGGCTTGTCCTTTGCTACAAAAAGGATTGGGCCACCATGCTGCACCTTGTTTACTTTTGTTACTTGTTACCTGTTACAAATTACCTTATCACAAAACTATCTGTTACCGATAATTTCAGTGCTTGCAGAGAATACCTTACTGAAAACCGCTTGTCATTTCCTTCTGCTCCTCGTTGGGTTCGACACTCTTACTTATCGAAAGGACTATGATAGATCCCCTATACTTGTGGGTCATCATGTAACATCTCTTCCCTCTGCTGTAATCTCTACTTAAACATGGTGCTCAACTCCATATATTATTTCCCAATGATATTTGGCTATCCTATGATGTTTGAGTAGATCCGTTTTGTCCTGTGGGTTAATCGTGATCTTGGTTGGTATGATTGTATATTTTATTTATGGCGCTGTCCTACGGTGCCCTCCGTTCTCACGCAAATGTGAGGGGGCCCCACTGTAGAGTGTTGCAATATGTTCATGGTTTGCTTATGGTGGGTTGCGAGAGTGACAGAAGCTTAAACCCGAGTAAGTGGGGTATGACGTATGGGAGTAAAGAGGACTTGATACTTAATGCTATGGTTGGGTTTCACGACCTTAATGATCTTTAGTAGTTGCAGATGCTTGCTAGGGGTCCAATCATAAGTGCATATGATCCAAGTAGAGAAAGTATGTTAGCTCATGCCTCTCCCTCATATAAAATTGCAAGAATGATTAGCGGTACTTGTTATCAATTGCCTAGGGACAAATAACTTTCTTGCTAACACAAACCATTTTACTAAACACCTAACTTTTATTTTCTTGCAAAGTACTCGTAGTTTTATTCTTGCAAAATAGTTTCATACTTGTTCTAGGTAAAGCAAACACCAAGTGTGCGTAGAGTTGTATCGGTGGTCGATAGAACTTGAGGGAATATTTGTTCTACCTTTAGCTCCTCGTTGGGTTTGACACTCTTATTTATCGAATAAGGCTACAAACGATCCCCTATACTTGTGGGTTATCATATACCAGACCTATTGTGTACCTTACCATGAGTTTGGCAAGGGGGTACAATAGTGATCCAGAAGTAGATCACTCGACAGCGGTCAGAATTATCCTTAGTTACCTAAGAGGACTAAGGAAATGTTTCTCGATTATGGAGGTGATAAAGAGTTCATCGTAAAGAGTTACGTCGATGCAAGCTTTGACACTGACCTAGATGACTCTAAGTCTGAATCTAGATAAGTATTGAACGTGGGAGCAATTAGCTAGAGTAGCTCCATGCAGAGCATTGTAGACATAGAAATTTGCAAAAATACATACGAATCTGAATGTGGCAGACCCATTGACCAAACTTCTCTCACAAGCAAAACATGATCACACCTTAAAACTCTTTGGGTGTTAGTCACATAGCGATGTGAACTAGATTATTGACTCTAGTAAACCCTTTGGGTGTTGGTCACATGGCGATGTGAGCTATTGGTGTTAAATCACATGGCGATGTGAACTAGATTATTGACTCTAGTGCAAGTGGGAGACTGAAGGAAATATGCCCTAGAGGCAATAATAAAGTTGTTATTTTATATTTCCTTATATCATGGTAAATGTTTATTATTCATGCTAGAATTGTATGAACCGGAAACTTGATACATGTGTGGATACATAGACAAAACACTGTGTCCCTAGTAAGCCTCTACTAGACTAGCTCGTTAATCAAAGATGGTTAAGTTTCCTAAACCATTAGACAAGACCCATCCGTTAGCTTAGCATATTGATCATTCAGTTTTATTGCTATTGCTTTCTTCATGTCAAATACATATTCCTTCGACTATGAGATTATGCAACTCCCGGATACCGGAGGAATGCCTTGTGTGCTATCAAATGTCACAACGTAACTGGGTGGTTACAAAGATGCTCTATAGGCATCTCCGAAGGTGTTTGTTGGGTTGGCATAGATCGAGATTATGATTTGTCACTCTGAGTATCGGAGAGGTATCTCTGGGCCCCCTCGATAATGCACATCATAAGAAGCCTTGCAAGCAAAGTGACTAATGAGTTAGTTGCAGGATGATGTATTACGGAACGAGTAAAGAGACTTGCCGGTAACGAGATTGAACTAGGTATGTAGATACCAACGATCGAATCTCGGGCAAGTAACATACCGATGGACAAAGGGAATAACGTATGTTGTCATAAGGGTTCGACCGATAACGATCTTCGTAGAATATGTGGGAGCCAATATGAGCATCCAGGTTCCACTATTGGTTATTGACCGGAGAAGTGTCTCGGTCATGTCTACATTGTTCTCGAACCGAAGGGTCCGCACGCTAAACGTTCGATGACGATATTGTATTATATGAGTTATGTGATTTGGTGACCGAATGTTGTTCGAAGTCCCGGATGAGATAACGGATATGACGAGGAGTCTCGAAATGGTCGAGAGGTAAAGATTGATATATATAGGACGATAGTATTCGGACACCAGAAGTGTTCCGGAGGGTACCAGATACATATAGGGTCACCGGAAGGGGTTCCGGGCAACCCCGGCAAAGATATGGGCTTAATGGGCCAAGGGAGGGATAGACCAGCCCACAAGGGGCTGGTGCGCCCCTCTACCAGGCCGGCCAGCCCTAGGGAAAGGAAAGGGGAGAGGGCAAGTCCCTCCTTCCTTCCCCTCCTCAAGGGAGAAAGGAAAGGGGGGCGCCAACTCCCCTTTCCTTCCCCTGGCGCCTATACAAGGGGGGGGGGGCGAACCAGGGCAGGAGCCCAAGTGGGATTCGGCCCCACTTGGGGCGCTCCTTGGCCTCTCCCCTCTCCCTCCCACCTATATATATATATATATATATGAGGAGGGGGGCGCCTAGCACAACACAACATCATTTGTTAGCCGTGTGCGGCGCCCCCCTCCATAGTTAACGCCTCCGTCATATCTTTGTAGTGCTTAGGCGAAGCCCTGCGCGAATCTCTTCACCATCACCATCACCACGTCATCGTGCTGACGGAACTCGTCTACTTCCTCGACATCTTGCTGGATCAAGAGGACGAGGGACGTCATCGAGCTGAACGTGTGCAGAACTCGGAGGTGCTGTATGTTCGGTACTTGATCGGTCGAAGCTAGGAGAAGTTCGACTACATCAACCGCGTTGTCAAACGCTTCCGCTTACGGTCTACGAGGGTACGTAGACACACTCTCCCCCTGTGACGCCCGGGTAATTAAGCTACAGTAATCCCACGCTAATGGTGCCACGTTACCTCCGTTACATGTTGCTAATCTATCGTTAGATCAAAACCGGTCCAAAATTCAAAGTTCAAAATCAAGCAAACAATAAAAGTTTTCAAATACTAAAACTAAAATGTTCAATAAATAGTAGATAAATCAGAGGCTATGATAAAATTGTAAAGAACATTATTGAAATTTGATAGGTGACTTAAACATCCTCAAACAGTGGCTGAAAACATTAATTAATAACCTTTTTATTAATACAAAATAAATATGAAATGATATTTACCCCAAACTAGTTTTTGGTGGTAAGGTATATTGTGCTGTGATTTGTGGGCCAGCTCTCATATTTTACAAAACTCACTTGGTGCCCAGACAATTGGCCAAAACAGAAAAGGAAAAATAAGACAAAGTAAAACAAAAAGAAAAGAAAAGGACCCCCCTGGACCAGACGGCCCAGCTCGTAGCCAGGCCGGCCCACCTGGCCCATCCGCCGAACCGGCCCGTTCCCCCCCCCCCCCCGGTCGCTGTCTCCCCTTCCCTGTTCCCCCCGACCAGGGTCGGAACAGGCGCGCGTCCCCGCCGGACCCCCCTCGCCGGCGTCGAGGAGGGGATAAGATCGCCAGCGCCCCCGCCTCCACTGGCCCCTCCCCACTCGCCCACTTCCCCCTGTCCTCCTCTCTCTCACTCCCCACCAGATCCCCCCTCCGCCGAGCGCCCCTATCTCCGCCCACCGGCGCCCACCGCGGCGACCGCTGCTCCCAACCCTCTTCAGCGCGCCCCGGAGCTTCACGGCCGTTAGGATCGTCGTCCACGACCACGGGCAGGAGCCGGAAGCCCCTCCATCGCCGAGCCGGCCTTCTTCTTCCTCCTCGGGCGATGTCGACCTCGCTGACGAATCGGACTCCGGCAAGCCTTCCCCGAGCCCACTTGTGCACACCTGCAGGGCCCGGTGAGCAGCCGCTTCGACCCCCCCTCTCCCTTCTCCTCCCCATGCACCGTAGTTAGCTTCCACGCGTGCTCGAGCTCCGGCCACCGTCGTTAGACTCCGCAGCCGACGCTGCGGGCCGTTTCAACGGCCACCGTTGCCGCCGTTCGACACGGTGCGATGCCCGCGTTCGAATGCACCAGATTCCGCGCCGAAAGAGCCCCCACAACCCACTTCTCCTTGCGCCACCGAACGCCACCGCCGCCTTGCTCGTCGCCGGTGATGCCCCGGCCGCCCCCGAGCCATCCCATCAGCACCGTTGGATGCGCGGCTCGACGCTCGCTCAAACGACCCTACGCGCGGGCCGAGCGACACCTTGTGGCCGATTTCCGGCCGTTCCCGAGCACGCCGCCGTTGAAGATGGTCGCCGGCGTCGTTTCCGGCATTGCTGATGTGGCTGACCACGTGGACTCCCCCCCCCACAGCCACTGCCATTGGGCCGATGGGTCCCGTTGACCCAGTCAGATGCTGACTGGGCAGCGCCCAGTCACTGCCTGTGGGCCCCGGGTGGGCCCTGTTGACCAGTCAACTGGTCTGTTGACCGCTGATGCAGGGCTGACGCCAGGATGACGTCACAATTCATTTTCTGACGAATTTAGTAATTAAAACAAATTTCAGAATATTGCTGAACCTTTGAAAAATCGTAGAAAATAAACCGTAGCTCGGATGGAAAAACTTTGTACATGAAAGTTGCTCAGAACGACGAGACGAATCCGGATACGCAGCCCGTTCGTCCTCCACACATCCCTAACATATCGAACTCGCAACTTTCCCCCTCCGTTTCATCTGTCCAAAAATGCGAAACGTCGGGAATACTTTCCCGGATGTTCCCCCCCCTTTGTCTGTATCACCTCCTACCGCGTTAGGGCATACCTAGCACCGCGTTTTGCCTCCTTATGTTTTGTGATGCTTTGTTTGCTTTGTATTTACTGTTTCCTCCCCCTCTCCTTCTCCGGTAGACTACGAGACCGACGCTGCTGCTGCCCAGTTCGACTACGGAGTTGACGACCCCTCCTTCTTGCCAGAGCAACCAGGCAAGCCCCCCCCCTTGATCACCAGATATCGCCTATTCTTCTCTATACTGCTTGCATTAGAGTAGTGTAGCATGTTACTGCTTTCCGTTAATCCTATCCTGATGCATAGCCTGTCATTGTTGCTACAGTTGTTACCCTTATCTGCTATCCTACTGCTTAGTATAGGATGCTAGTGTTCCATCAGTGGCCCTACACTCTTGTCCGTCTGCCATGCTATACTACTGGGCCGTGATCACTTCGGGAGGTGATCACGGGTATATACTATATACATTATATACATGACACATGTGGTGACTAATGTCGGGTCGGCTCGAGGAGTACCCGCAAGTGATTCTGATGAGGGGGCTGAAAGGACAGGTGGCTCCATCCCGGTAGAGGTGGGCCTGGGTTCCTGACGGCCCCCGACTGTTACTTTGTGGCGGAGCGACAGGGCAGGTTGAGACCACCCAGGGGAGAGGTGGGCCTAGCCCTGGTCGGCGTTCGCGGTTACTTCAAATAACACGCTTAACGAGTTCTTGGTATTTGATCTGAGTCTGGCCATTTGGTCTATACGCACTAACCATCTACGCGGGAGTAGTTATGGGTATCCCGGCATCGTGGTATCAGCCGAAGCTCTTTTTGACGTCAGCGACTGAGTGGCGCGCGCCGCATTGGACCGTAAGCTCGCGCTTGTATTAAGGGGGCTAGGTCTGCTTCCGGCCGCGTATGCAACGTGCAGGTGTGCATAGGGCGATGGGCCCAGACCCCTGCGCGCATAGGTTTAGACCGGCGTGCTGACCTCTCTGTTGAGCCTAGGTGGGGCTGCGACGTGTTGATCTTCCGAGGCCGGGCATGACCCAGAAAAGTGTGTCCGGCCAAATGGGATCGAGCGTGTTGGGTTATGTGGTGCTGTTGGAAATATGCCCTAGAGGCAATAATAAATGGTTATTATTATATTTCTTTGTTCATGATAATTGTCTATTGTTCATGCTATAATTGTATTGTCCGGAAATCGTAATACATGTGTGAATACATAGACCACAACGTGTCCCTAGTAAGCCTCTAGTTGACTAGCTCGTTGATCAACAGATAGTCATGGTTTCCTGACTATGGACATTGGATGTCATTGATAACGGGATCACATCATTAGGAGAATGATGTGATGGACAAGACCCAATCCTAAGCATAGCATAAAAGATCGTGCAGTTTCGTTTGCTAGAGCTTTTCCAATGTCAAGTATCTTTTCCTTAGACCATGAGATCGTGCAACTCCCGGATACCGTAAGAGTGCTTTGGGTGTGCCAAACGTCACAACGTAACTGGGTGACTATAAAGGTGCACTACGGGTATCTCCGAAAGTGTCTGTTGGGTTGGCACGGATCGAGACTGGGATTTGTCACTCCGTGTGACGGAGAGGTATCTCTGGGCCCACTCGGTAATGCATCATCATAATGAGCTCAATGTGACTAAGGTGTTAGTCACGGGATCATGCATTGCGGTACGAGTAAAGAGACTTGCCGGTAACGAGATTGAACAAGGTATTGGGATACCGACGATCGAATCTCGGGCAAGTAACATACCGATTGACAAAGGGAATTATATACGGGATTGATTGAATCCTCGACACCGTGGTTCATCCGATGAGATCATCGTGGAACATGTGGGAGCCAACATGGGTATCTATATCCCGCTGTTGGTTGTTGACTGGAGAGGCGTCTCGGTCATGTCTGCATGTCTCCCGAACCCGTAGGGTCTACACACTTAAGGTTCGGTGACGCTAGGGTTGTAGAGATATATGTATGCGGAAACCCGAAAGTTGTTCGGAGTCCCGGATGAGATCCCGGACGTCACGAGAGGTTCCGGAATGGTCCGGAGGTGAAGAATTATATATAGGAAGTCAAGTTTCGGCCACCGGGAAAGTTTCGGGGGTTACCGGTATTGTACCGGGACCACCGGAAGGGTCCCGGGGGTCCACCGGGTGGGGCCACCTATCCCGGAGGGCCCCGTGGGCTGAAAGTGGAAGGGAACCAGCCCTTAGTGGGCTGGGGCGCCCCCCTTGGGCCTCCCCCCATGCGCCTAGGGTTGGGAACCCTAGGGTGGGGGGCCTTCCCCCTTGCCTTGGGGGGCAAGGCAACCCCTTCCCCCCTTTTGGCCGCCGCCCCCCCTTGGAGATCCCATCTCCCAGGGCTGGCGCCCCCCCAGGGGCCTATATAAAGGGAGGGGGAGGGAGGGCAGTAACCTACAGCCTTGGGCGCCTCCCTCCTCCCCTGCAACACCTCTCTCTCTCTCGCACAAGCTCGGCGAAGCCCTGCCGGAGACCCGCTACATCCACCACCACGCCGTCGTGCTGCTGGATCTCCATCAACCTCTCCTTCCCCCTTGCTGGATCAAGAAGGAGGAGACGTCGTTGCACCGTACGTGTGTTGAACGCGGAGGTGTCGTCCGTTCGGCACTCGGTCATCGGTGATTTGGATCACGGCGAGTACGACTCCGTCATCCACGTTCATTGGAACGCTTCCGCTCGCGATCTACAAGGGTATGTAGATGCACTCCTTTCCCCTCGTTGCTAGTATACTCCATAGATGCATCTTGGTGAGCGTAGGAAAATTTTAAATTATGCTACGATTCCCAACAGTGGCATCGTGAGCCAGGCCTATGCGTAGTTACTATGCACGAGTAGAACACAAAGCAGTTGTGGGCGTTGAGTTTGCCAATTCTTCTTGCCGCTACTAGTCGTTTCTTGTTTCGGCAGCATTGTAGGATGAAGCGGCCCGGACCGACCTTACACGTACGCTTACGTGAGACAGGTTCCACCGACTGACATGCACTAGTTGCATAAGGTGGCTAGCGGGTGTCTATCTCTCCTACTTTAGTCGGAACGGATTCGATGAAAAGGGTCCTTATGAAGGGTAAATAGAAATTGGCAAATCACGTTGTGGTCATACGTAGGTAAGAAAACGTTCTTGCTAGAAACCTACAAACCACGTAAAAACTTGCAACAACAATTAGAGGACGTCTAACTTGTTTTTGCAGCAAGTGCTATGTGATGTGATATGGCCAGAAGATGTGATGAATGATATATGTGATGTATGAGATTGATCATATTCTTGTAATAGGAATCACGACTTGCATGTCGATGAGTATGACAACCGGCAAGAGCCATAGGAGTTGTCTTTATTATTTTGCATGACCTGCGTGTCATTGAATAACGCCATGTAATTTACTTTACTTTGTTGCTAAACGCATTAGCCATAGAAGTAGAAGTAATCGTTGGCGTGACGACTTCATGAAGACACAATGATGGAGATCATGGTGTCATGCCGGTGACGAAGATGATCATGGTGCCCCGAAGATGGAGATGAAAGGAGCATGATGATATTGGCCATATCATGTCACTATTTGATTGCATGTGATGTTTATCATGTTTTTGCATCTTATTTGCTTAGAACGACGGTAGTAAGTAAGATGATCCCTTATAATAATTTCAAGAAAGTGTTCACCCTAACTGTGCACCGTTGCGAAGGTTCGTTGTTTCGAAGCACCACGGGATGATCGGGTGTGATAGATTCTAACGTTCGCATACAACGGGTGTTGACGAGCCTAGCATGTACAGACATGGCCTCGGAATACACGCAATACACTTAGGTTGACTTGACGAGCCTAGCATGTACAGACATGGCCTCGGAACACGGAGGACCGAAAGGTCGAGCATGAGTCGTATAGAAGATACGATCAACATGGAGATGTTCACCGATCTTGACTAGTCCGTCTCACGTGATGATCGGACACGGCCTAGTTAACTCGGATCATGTTTCACTTAGATGACTGGAGGGATGTCTATCTGAGTGGGAGTTCATTGAGTAATTTGATTAGATGAACTTAATTATCATGAACTTAGTCTAAAATCTTTACACTATGTCTTGTAGATCAAATGGCCAACGTTGTCCTCAATTTCAACGCGTTCCTAGAGAAAACCAAGCTGAAAGATGATGGCAGCAACTATACGGACTGGGTCCGGAACCTGAGGATCATCCTCATAGTAGCCAAGAAAGATTATGTCTTAGAAGCACCACTAGGTGATGCACCAATCCCAGAGAACCAAGACGTTATGAACGCTTGGCAGCAGCGTGCTGATGATTACTCCCTCGTTCAGTGCGGCATGCTTTACAGCTTAGAACCGGGTCTCCAAAAGCGTTTTGAGAAACATGGAGCATATGAGATGTTCGAGGAGCTGAAATTAGTTTTCCAAGCTCATGCCCGGGTCGAGAGATATGATGTCTCCGACAAGTTCTTCAGCTGTAAAATGGAGGAGAACAGTTCTGTTAGTGAGCACATACTCAGAATGTCTGGGTTGCACAACCGCTTGTCTCAGCTGGGAGTTAATCTCCCGGATGACGCGGTCATTGACAGAATCCTCCAGTCGCTTCCACCAAGCTACAAGAGCTTTGTGATGAACTACAATATGCAGGGGATGGAAAAGACCATTCCCGAGGTATATTCAATGCTAAAATCAGCGGAAGGGGAGATCAAAAAGGAACATCAAGTGTTGATGGTGAATAAAACCACTAAGTTCAAGAAGGGCAAGGGTAAGAAGAACTTCAAGAAGGACGGCAAGGGAATTGCCGCGCCCGGTAAGCCGGTTACCGGGAAGAAGTCGAAGAATGGACCCAAGCCCGAGACTGAGTGCTTTTATTGCAAGGGAAGTGGTCACTGGAAGCGGAACTGCCCCAAATATTTAGCGGACAAGAAGAAGGCCGGCAACACCCAAGGTATATGTGATATACAAGTAATTGATGTGTACCTTACCAGTACTCGTAGTAGCTCCTGGGTATTTGATACCGGTGCGGTTGCTCATATTTGTAACTCAAATCAGGAACTACGGAATAAACGGAGACTGGCAAAAGACGAGGTGACGATGCGCGTCGGGAATGGTTCCAAGGTCGATGTGATCGCCGTCGGCACGCTACCTCTGCATCTACCCACGGGATTAGTTATAAACCTCAATAATTGTTATTTAGTGCCAGCTTTGAGCATGAACATTGTATCTGGATCTCGTTTAATTCGAGATGGCTACTCATTTAAATCTGAGAATAATGGTTGTTCTATTTATTTGAGAGATATGTTTTATGGTCATGCCCCGCTGGTCAATGGTTTATTCTTGATGAATCTCGAACGTGATGCTACACATGTTCATAGTGTGAATACCAAATGATGTAAAGTTGATAACGATAGTCCCACATACTTGTGGCACTGCCACCTTGGTCACATTGGTGTCAAGCGCATGAAGAAGCTCCATGCAGATGGACTTTTGGAGTCTCTTGATTACGAATCATTTGACACGTGCGAACCATGCCTCATGGGTAAGATGACCAAGACTCCGTTCTCCGGAACAATGGAGCGAGCAACCAACTTATTGGAAATCATACATACCGATGTGTGCGGTCCAATGAGTGTTGAGGCTCGCGGAGGATATCATTATGTTCTCACTCTCACTGATGATTTAAGTAGATATGGGTATGTCTACCTAATGAAACACAAGTCTGAAACCTTTGAAAAGTTCAAGGAATTTCAGAGTGAAGTCGAGAATCAACGTGACAGGAAAATAAAATTCTTACGATCAGATCGTGGTGGAGAATATTTAAGTCACGAATTTGGTACACACTTAAGGAAATGTGGAATAGTTTCACAACTCACGCCGCCTGGAACACCTCAGAGAAACGGTGTGTCCGAACGTCGTAATCGCACTCTATTGGATATGGTGCGATCTATGATGTCTCTTACCGATTTACCGCTCTCATTTTGGGGCTATGCTTTAGAGACTGCCGCATTCACTTTAAATAGGGCTCCGTCGAAATCCGTTGAGACGACACCGTATGAATTATGGTTTGGGAAGAAACCTAAGTTGTCGTTTCTAAAAGTTTGGGGATGCGATGCTTATGTCAAGAAACTTCAACCTGAAAAGCTCGAACCCAAATCGGAGAAATGCGTCTTCATAGGATACCCTAAGGAAACTATTGGGTATACCTTCTACCTCAGATCCGAAGGCAAGATCTTCGTTGCCAAGAACGGGTCCTTTCTGGAGAAGGAGTTTCTCTCGAAAGAATTGAGTGGGAGGAAAGTGGAACTTGATGAGGTGATAGTCACCCCTTCCGAACCGGAAAGTAGCGCAGCGCGGGAAAATGTTCCTGTGGTGCCTACACCGACTGGGGAGGAAGTTAATGATGATGATCATGAAGCTTCGGATCAAGTTACCGAACTTCGTAGGTCCACAAGGACGCGTTCCGCACCAGAGTGGTACGGTAACCCTGTCCTGGAAATCATGTTGTTAGACAACGGTGAACCTTCGAACTATGAAGAAGCGATGGCGGGCCCGGATTCTGACAAATGGCTAGAAGCCATGAAATCCGAGATAGGATCCATGTATGAAAACAAAGTATGGACTTTGACTGACTTGCCCGATGAGCGGCAAGCCATAGAAAACAAATGGATCTTTAAGAAGAAGACGGACGCAGATGGTAATGTGACCATCTACAAAGCTCGACTTGTCGCTAAGGGTTATCGACAAGTTCAAGGGGTTGACTACGATGAGACTTTCTCACCCGTAGCGAAGCTGAAGTCCGTCCGAATCATGTTAGCAATTGCCGCATACTATGATTATGAGATATGGCAGATGGACGTCAAAACGGCATTCCTTAACGGCTTCCTTAAGGAAGAGTTGTATATGATGCAGCCGGAAGGTTTTGTCGATCCTAAGAATGCTAACAAAGTATGCAAGCTCCAGCGCTCAATCTATGGGCTGGTGCAAGCATCTCGGAGTTGGAACATTCGCTTTGATGAGATGATCAAAGCGTTTGGGTTTACACAGACTTATGGAGAAGCCTGTGTTTACAAGAAAGTGAGTGGGAGCTCTGTAGCATTTGTCATATTATATGTGGATGACATATTATTGATGGGAAATGATATAGAATTCTTGGAAAGTATAAAGGCCTATTTGAATAAATGTTTTTCAATGAAGGACCTTGGAGAAGCTGCTTATATATTAGGCATCAAGATCTATAGAGATAGATCAAGACGCCTCATTGGTCTTTCACAGAGTACATACCTTGACAAGATATTGAAGAAGTTCAGTATGGATCAGTCCAAGAAGGGGTTCTTGCCTGTATTGCAAGGTGTGCAATTGAGCACGGCTCAATGCCCGACCACGGCAGAAGATATAGAAGAGATGAGTGTCATCCCCTATGCCTCGGCCATAGGGTCTATTATGTATGCCATGCTGTGTACCAGACCTGATGTAAACCTTGCCGTAAGTTTGGTAGGAAGGTACCAAAGTAATCCCGGCAAGGAACACTGGACAGCGGTCAAGAATATCCTGAAGTACCTGAAAAGGACTAAGGATATGTTTCTCGTTTATGGAGGTGACGAAGAGCTCGTCGTAAAGGGTTACGTCGACGCTAGCTTCGACACAGATCTGGATGACTCGAAGTCACAGACTGGATACGTGTATATTTCGAATAGAGGAGCAGTAAGCTGGTGCAGTTGCAAGCAGAGCGTCATGGCGGGATCTACATGTGAAGCGGAATACATGGCAGCCTCGGAGGCAGCACAGGAAGCAGTCTGGATGAAGGAGTTCATTACCGACCTAGGGGTGATTCCCAGTGCGTCGGGCCCAATGACTCTCTTCTGTGACAACACTGGAGCTATTGCCCTTGCGAAGGAGCCCAGGTTTCACAGGAAGACCAGGCATATCAAGCGTCGCTTCAACTCCATTCGTGAAAGTGTTCAAAATGGAGACATAGATATTTGTAAAGTACATACGGACCTGAATGTAGCAGATCCGTTGACTAAACCTCTCCCTAGGGCAAAACATGATCAACACCAGGACGCAATGGGTGTTCGATTCATCACAATGTAACTAGATTATTGACTCTAGTGCAAGTGGGAGACTGTTGGAAATATGCCCTAGAGGCAATAATAAATGGTTATTATTATATTTCTTTGTTCATGATAATTGTCTATTGTTCATGCTATAATTGTATTGTCCGGAAATCGTAATACATGTGTGAATACATAGACCACAACGTGTCCCTAGTAAGCCTCTAGTTGACTAGCTCGTTGATCAACAGATAGTCATGGTTTCCTTACTATGGACATTGGATGTCATTGATAACGGGATCACATCATTAGGAGAATTATGTGATGGACAAGACCCAATCCTAAGCATAGCATAAAAGATCGTGTAGTTTCGTTTGCTAGAGCTTTTCCAATGTCAAGTATCTTTTCCTTAGACCATGAGATCGTGCAACTCCCGGATACCGTAAGAGTGCTTTGGGTGTGCCAAACGTCACAACGTAACTGGGTGACTATAAAGGTGCACTACGGGTATCTCCGAAAGTGTCTGTTGGGTTGGCACGGATCGAGACTGGGATTTGTCACTCCGTGTGACGGAGAGGTATCTCTGGGCCCACTCGGTAATGCATCATCATAATGAGCTCAATGTGACTAAGGCGTTAGTCACGGGATCATGCATTGCGGTACGAGTAAAGAGACTTGCCGGTAACGAGATTGAACAAGGTATTGGGATACCGACGATCGAATCTCGGGCAAGTAACATACCGATTGACAAAGGGAATTGTATACGGGATTGATTGAATCCTCGACACCGTGGTTCATCCGATGAGATCATCGTGGAACATGTGGGAGCCAACATGGGTATCTAGATCCCGCTGTTGGTTGTTGACCGGAGAGGCGTCTCGGTCATGTCTGCATGTCTCCCGAACCCGTAGGGTCTACACACTTAAGGTTCGGTGACGCTAGGGTTGTAGAGATATATGTATGCGGAAACCCGAAAGTTGTTCGGAGTCCCGGATGAGATCCCGGACGTCACGAGAGGTTCCGGAATGGTCCGGAGGTGAAGAATTATATATAGGAAGTCAAGTTTCGGCCACCGGGAAAGTTTCGGGGGTTACCGGTATTGTACCGGGACCACCGGAAGGGTCCCGGGGGTCCACCGGGTGGGGCCACCTATCCCGGAGGGCCCCATGGGCTGAAACTGGAAGGTAACCAGCCCTTAGTGGGCTGGGGCGCCCCCCTTGGGCCTCCCCCCATGCGCCTAGGGTTGGGAACCCTAGGGTGGGGGGCCTTCCCCCTTGCCTTGGGGGGCAAGGCAACCCCTTCCCCCCTTTTGGCCGCCGCCCCCCTTGGAGATCCCATCTCCCAGGGCCGGCACCCCCCGAGAGGCCTATATAAAGGGAGGGGGGAGGGAGGGCAGTAACCTACAGCCTTGGGCGCCTCCCTCCTCCCCTGCAACACCTCTCTCTCTCTCTCGCAGAAGCTCGGCGAAGCCCTGCCGGAGACCCGCTACATCCACCACCACGCCGTCGTGCTGCTGGATCTCCATCAACCTCTCCTTCCCCCTTGCTGGATCAAGAAGGAGGAGACGTCGTTGCACCGTACGTGTGTTGAACGCGGAGGTGCCGTCCGTTCGGCACTCGGTCATCGGTGATTTGGATCACGGCGAGTACGACTCCGTCAACCACGTTCATTGGAACGCTTCCGCTCGCGATCTACAAGGGTATGTAGATGCACTCCTTTCCCCTCGTTGCTAGTATACTCCATAGATGCATCTTGGTGAGCGTAGGAAAATTTTAAATTATGCTACGATTCCCAACAGGTGCACCCCTGCAGGGAAGTTTATCTATTCGAATAGCCGTGTCCCTCGGTAAAAGGACGACCCGGAGTTGTACCTTGACCTTATGACAACTAGAACCGGATACTGAATAAAATACACCCTTCCAAGTGCCAGATACAACCCGGTGATCGCTCTCTAACAGGGCGACGAGGAGGGGATCGCCGGGTAGGATTATGCTATGCGATGCTACTTGGAGGACTTCAATCTACTCTCTTCTACATGCTGCAAGATGGAGATGGCCAGAAGCGTAGTCTTCGACAGGACTAGCTATCCCCCTCTTATTCTGGCATTCTGCAGTTCAGTCCACTGATATGCCCCTTTACACATATACCCATGCATATGTAGTGTAGCTCCTTGCTTGCGAGTACTTTGGATGAGTACTCACGGTTGCTTCTCTCCCTCTTCTCCCCCTTTCCTTTCTATCTGGTTGTCGCAACCAGATGCTGGAGTCCAGGAGCCAGACGCCACCGTCGAAGACGACTCCTACGGCACTAGAGGAGCCTACTACTACGTGCAGCCCGCTGACGACGACCAGGAGTAGTTAGGAGGATCCCAGGCAGGAGGCATGCGCCTCGTTCGATCTGTATCCCAGTTTGTGCTAGCCTTCTTAAGGCAAACTTGTTTAACTTATGTCTGTACTCAGATATTGTTGCTTCCGCTGACTCGTCTGTGATCGAGCACTTGTATTCGAGCCCTCGAGGCCCCTGGCTTGTATTATGATGCTTGTATGACTTATTTATGTTTTAGAGTTGTGTTGTGATATCTTCCCGTGAGTCCCTGATCTTGATCGTACACATTTGCGTGCATGATTAGTGTACGGTCAAATCGGGGGCGTCACAAGTTGGTATCAGAGCCAACTGCCTGTAGGAATCCCCCCTTTCCAACTCCTTGGTCGAAGTTGAGTCTAGTCATTGCTAAACTTTTACTAACATGGCTGTGTGGCTTACGGGCCCATGTCGCCATTGGGTGGTATTAGGATCTTTTACTCCTCGACCTTTACTCTGGGACTCTGATCTCTCTCCTATTCGGGTTAAATGATTTTACTAAATCTAACATTAGGATCTCGTTATCACTTTCACCTGGAGAGCCCCTTATTACTGATGATCGTCTGCTGCACGTGAAGACCCGGAAGATACTCTCCGCTGATAACCCGAGAACTTGTGTTCATCGCTTTTGCAATTCCCTTTCATCGATGAACTCCTATGGATAACCACGTATACTCGCCATTCATACAATGTTTCCCAGTTAATCTTGTTATTACAAGATACCCCGAAATTCTCTCTGTTGTTCCGGGAACCCTTTGAGCTTACTGCCTTGCTTTTTTTTGTCACCTGAATACCCCTACGAATAATTTCTCGCACTTATCGAGTATCCGCTCATCCCCAAATGGTTCGTGTATTTCACAAAGTCTTTGAAATACCATTCGATCTTCTGAAAATCCTCAGCAACCTATTGCTCTGGAATTTCTTGCTTGCTTTAATTATGATTAATCCCATAAGTCTCGTAATCTTATTGGCATCTCTTGTCATTATCATTTTGAGTCCGTTGATTCAATTTGTTGCGAATGCTCGCAATCCTCAATCATATCCTAGAATTCATTCTTCCGGCTCAGACGTCATTTTAAACATGAGTTGGTTCTCGACCAATCAAATTGCCATCGATTGTACCCCTAAGGCTATTCAACTCATCCATCCTTAAACAGAGCGTTTGCTTGTGATCCCTTGATTTGGAAATCATAATTCCTTTGCAATTGAGCTCTGAGTTAGTCAGTTGTTTCTATAATTCAATGTCTTTGCATAGTTTCTTGCTCTGGTTTTGTGCCGATACTCACATCAGATCCTTTATGGACCACCAGATCCTTTGTTGGATTTTATCCGACAATGTCCTTCATATTCAATATCCTTGTGAGCCTTTCCACGGATATATCATGCCTTTGGTAAATTGTATCCTCTGCTTTTTCAACCATGCTCTACTTTCGAGCCTGTGTTTATTACTCCTGAAGGTTGTGTTATATGTCCCTACAATACCCCGATGGGTTGAACCTATGCCTTCCATAATATGTGTGAACTCAAAAGTTTTCATGAGTCATACTCTTCTGGTATTTTGCCAGATAAAATTTTTCAACACTGCAACTTCATCAAACGCGAGAAGTGAATGAAAGGTTATGCATTGAAGAAGTGGGAGTTGACCTTGAACTTTGCGTTCATGCCCATGGACACGATGTAGATCTTATCATTAAAGCTTTTCTTAAATTAATTATTCCCTTGGTATAAGTTCATCTTATATCTGGGATCTGGCCTTTTGCAATCGTGGTTCCGACCACGTTCTCCTTTAAACACCATTTCTCGTGCAAGTTTAAGCACTTGACTTCTGCAGAGCAAAACCCAATCTAACCTCTACTTTGATCTGTCGTCGAGTATTACCCCCTGGTATCTCGAGATTATCACGAGCAACATAACTTCTTATGAGTTCTTCATCAACTAATATTTTTGCCGATTCCATTTTTCCAACGGGTTCTGAGTTGTTAGAACCCCTCAAGGACACCGACAACTGAATCGAGTCCGCACTGCGATTCAACAACTCTTGCTAACCTTCATTACTTACGAGTTTGAACTCGATCACGTCATTCCTAGCCTACTCGGCTATGCCATTATCGTGTCGATTTTAACTGTGCTACCTGGACCTTCCCAGCGCACCATTTTTGACAGTGAGCCAATCTTGCGTCGACCTTCCTCGTCATATCACTTCTCCTTGAACAGCAAACTTGATTTCGAGTTTGTGTCCTACTCGTGGTTCCAATAACCTTTCGCTTTCATCATTTCTCTGACTTGATGTCATCGCCGATAGATTACATCTTCATGAAATCTCTCGACAAATGTGTCGTGATCAGCACCAACATTTTGAGCTCTTCCAGGATATCAGTGGAAATTCAGGATGAGAAATACCATCCTTGCCCCTCGATGAATTGTGTTATCATCGACAACATTCTTGCCTCCCCCCAACACAAACTTGTTCATATTTTGTGTTGTATCTTGATTTCCCTGCTATCCAACTTATGTTATGTTCTACCATGGAGTATTACCATCTTTGATGTCAAGAATGTCGTGAGCATTACTCCACCTCTTAAGAATTCTTGGTACAGTGATACTTCTCGCCATCTCCATTCATTTCCAGGTTCACGTGTTGATTCTAACCGGGATACCAACAGGTGAACTGTGTTGTTTGGATTCTGCCCTTCTAGCAACCTTATTCCTTTGAAGTTAATGGTCGACCGTTCATTCTTAGACTATTGATTATTGAATCACCATTCCGACGTTGGTCGTGCAACCCAGCCCATATTTCGGGTGCACCTTTCAACCAATGTTTAATTGTGTATGTTTCCTCGAGCATACATCATTATATCATTTACACTGACTAATGTTATATCCTTGTTCACATAATAGTGGAAATCCATCTTTTTGGAAAT
>NC_057802.1:328870751-328905706 GCF_018294505.1 Triticum aestivum | reverse complement strand
CCCTATCCGCAAGGACGACGAGGTGCAGGTCGACTGCAACCTTCTCCTTCGAAGCTGCGCTGCAAGTACAACGTGCGTTCCATCCTTATCTGCAAGGACGACGAGGTGCAGGTCGACTGCAACCTTCTCCTTCGGAGCTGCGCCGCAAGTACAACATGCGCTCCATCCCTATCTGCAAGGACGACGAGGTGCAGGTCGACTGCAATCTTCTCCTTCGGAGCTGCGCCACGAGTACAACGTGCGCTCCATCCTTATCCGCAAGGATGACGAGGTGCAGGTCGACTGGAGTCTCCACCTCAGAGCTGCATCTCAAGCACAAAGATTATTCTATGTGGAGAACAAATTCCACTCGAAGGCAAATGCAAGCATATTCAGAGATAAATCAAGTTCACATAAATCCTAAAGTTCAAGACCACGGATCAAAGTACTCGGGCATTCAACCCGAAGGAGTTTAACGATTACAAAATCACTCAGCATTCCGAGACAAATTTAAGGCAGGGCATAAGAGTTTGTTCACTCCGCAGGAGGAGGGCTGGCAGGCTCGACGAATTCGTCCAGGTCGATTCCGTCAGCAATCCGAGTGGCGGCAACAATGAAGGTCTCCATGAAGGACTGGAAGTCGTGCCTCTTGGTGTTAGCGACCTTGATCGCTATCAGCTTCTCTTCCCGCACTTCCCGGCAGTGGACGCGAACCAGAGATAGAGTCACATCAACGCCGCACCGGGCAGAGGACTTCTTCCATTCCTGAATTCGACTGGGAACTTCATTGAGCCGGGCCATTAGAGACTCGAGGTCATTCTGGAGTGTTGCCATGGGCCAGAGAGTTGTGTCAATCCGCGACATTGCGACTTTCAATCGGGCGAGATAATCAACAAAACCAGCGATGCGAGATTCCAGTCGGAGCACGTTCATGGCAGCTTCATCCTTCACTGGAGAGTTGATGGGGTCCAAGCTTGGTTCAATTTGCTCGGTCTCTTCCTCGAAGTCCCAGCAAAACTCTGCATGCACAGTTCAAGGGTGAGTCAATGGTTATATGTCGAGTCGACAGGAACAAACCAGTCGGATCAAAGAAAGTACCTTCAAGCATGACGAACAACTTCTTAGCAAGGCTTCCTAGATAACTCTCCAGATCGTTCCTCCTACGAGCAATGCTTTCCATCTTCTCGTTCAGATTGTCCTTGTCCTTCTTCAGGCGAGTTGCTTCCTTATTGGCTTCGTCCAGAGCAGCTTTTAGCTTGGCGTTTTCTTCCTCCAATTTGCCGACTGAAGCCAACTTCTGTTCAGCTAGAGCGGTTTTCTCATCAGCTTTTTTCTGCGCGGCCGCCAGATCTTGATCTTTTTTCGCCAGAGCTTGGTCCAGTTTCTCTGAAAGAAATAATACTTGATTAAGAAAAAGCAGAATGAAATCCGGTTCAGGGATAAATCAGTCGACAAGTCTTTCTTACCAGCGGCGTCTTCCTTGGCTTTCTGCAGATCTGTCTTGGCCAGCTCTAGATCGAGGTTGAGTTGAATCTGCTGCTTCTCCAGGTCAGCAAAACGAGCTCCAAGATCACAAGATTTCTGCAACCAAAGAACAAGTCAGTCGACAGGTGAAAAGATTGGTTATTTCAGAGAGGAAAAAGGTTAAACTCAATAAATTCTAAGACTACTGCCGAATCAAACATTCAATAGTAGTCTCGGGGACTACACCCAGTGGGTGCACTTGGCGTGCCCCCACTGGTCCAGTTTCCACTCGACACGGTCTGTCTAAGTTGAGTGTAAAAAAAAGAAGGTTGATCTGAGACCATGGTCGACTGCCCGCAGTCGACCACGGTCTCGGGGACTACACCCAGTGGGTGCACTCAGCGTGCCCCCACTGGTTCAGGTTCCACTCGTCATGGTCCGTCCAAGCCAAGTGAAGAAATTCCGATGCTCAGACCACAGTCGACTGCCCGCAGTCAATTATGGTCTCGGGGACTACACCCAGTGGGTGCACTCAGCATGCCCCCACTGGTCAAAAGATTCAATCGACAACAACATAGTCATCTCAAAGTGCGAGTTTGTTCAGTGACAAATCAAAACACCCAGTGGGTGTACAGATGCAAGGCGCAGACAGATGCAAAGATTCTTTGAAAGAAAGTTTTCAGGTACCATATCCTAACAGAACAAGCCAGAAGAGTCAGTCGACGATCTGCTAACCTGGACGTTGCTCTGGAGAGCGGAGCTAGCATCATAAGCAGCTTGGCTGGCTTCCCGCACCATCGTCATCTTCTCCATCATAATGCCCGCCTGGCGTATAACCTCTTTTGCAACACCCACCTGGTCCTCTGGGACGTGATGTGCAGCAAAAATGGATGGTGGGTCGGCGGGAGTCTGTGCGGCTGACGCTGAAGGCTGAGCACTCGACAGCGCTATGGCGAAGGAGACAGAAGTCCGATTGGCATCACCAGCATCCTGAATTACCGGTTCCGCCACCGGCGTAGACTGAGGCGTCTTGCCAGCGGACGTTTTCCTGTTTCTCCTCACCAAGGGCCTCTATGGCTCGTCCTCGTCGTCGTCGGGGAGGTCAATGACGTTGAGAGGAGCTGTAAAAGATCAGTCGTCAAAAGATCATCTTTTATTGGTTATATCGCAGTTCAAACGGCAAAGCAAAGACAAGATCGCAAAGATCATACCTGGGCGAGAGGTGACCGCATCTTCCATGTTCTCATCCTCGTCTTTGTAAGCAGAGGTCCCAGAGGTAGCGGCACTGCTAGTTTCAAGATTCGATTGGTCAAACCAAGGAAAAACAAACAACACAGAATTTCGGGTAAAACTGAAGACATGACACTTACGCAGAGGCGACAGGAATGTCGATTTTGATACTGGGCAGCGCCTTTTGGGTCTTCTGCGGTACGACCTTGGATTGTTTCGGGGCCTTTTCAGTCGGCGCTGGAGAAGATGTCCGAGGACGCTTTGCCGACTGCCCAGTCGGAACGGTTACCTTGTCGCGGGCGCTTGCGGGATCGTGAGTGAGCTTGGATCGCCTTTCCCTGCGGGGAGGTGAGTCGACCTCCTCTTCATCACTCGGATCGTCGCTCTCCTCATCCCCTTCACCGTCAGAATGCCACTCGCCGCTTTGGCCTCCGCTCGCCTCTCCCTCTGGGTCCTGCTCCTGCTCCCCATTGGGCATCCAGTACATCTCAGTCAGAGCCTAGAGGACAACAAGCAAGTCAAAGTCAGTCGGTTGACTATAAACAGTTGCATGATAAATCAAGATAGCACTCGGCAAGTCAGAGTTGGACCTTGTTCGCTTCGTAAGATTGGTCAAGCGTAGGAATTCTCCTGGCTCCCCTGGGGTTATCTTTGTTGCTAGTGATGCTCCTCAGCCACCCCTCCAACGTAGCTTCGTCGACTTCCTCTGGATGGATCCGAGTGGTGTCATCAGTGCCCGAATACATCCACATCGGATGGTCACGAGCTTGAAGCGGTTGAATGCGTCGCCTGAGGAAGACCTCCAGCAGATCCATACCGGTTACCCCATCACAGATAAGTTGAACTACTCGATCGACCAACACCTTCACTTGTGCCTTCTCCTCCGAGATCACCTTCAAGGCGGAGGGCTTCCCCACTCGGGCCATGGAAAAAGGGGGAAGTCCAGTCGACTGACCTGGAGTCGGCTGGTCTTTGCAGTAGAACCAGGTCGACTGCCACCCTCGGACCGACTCGGGAAGGATCATGGCTGGGAAGGAACTTTTACCCTTCATCTGGATCCCAAGACGCCCACACATCTGGATCACTTTTGTCTTCTCGTCACTCGGATTGGCTTTTTTGACCGACTGGGAGCGACACGTGAAAATATGCTTGAAGAGGCCCCAGTGGGGTCGGCAACCCAAGAAATTTTCACACAGAGACACAAAAGCAACAAGATACACGATGGTGTTTGGGGTAAAATGGTGGAGTTGCGCCCCAAAGAAGTTCAAGAAGCCTCGAAAGAAAGGGTGGGGAGGCAAGGAGAACCCGCGGTCGATGTGAGTAGCGAGGAGAATGCACTCACCCTCCCGTGGCTGCGACTCGGTCTCGTTTCCCGGGAGTCGCGCCGATTCGTGGGGGGTCAGTCCCCCCTCGACCAAGTCGTCGATGTCGTCCTGACGGATCGCCGAGCGAATCCAGTCGCCCTGGATCCCGCCCGGCGGCAGGCCAGACCTCGAGGAAGATCCGCCCCGGCTGGATTTCTTCCCCTTCGCCTTCGCCGTCGCTTTCTTCGCACGCTCCAGTGCCACCGTCTTCTCCTTCCCCATCGCGGAAAGCAGAGCTCGAAAGGGGCGGCGGCGCTGGCGCAGGAGCGGATGCAGCGGAGAAAACTGAGAGGAAAAGAGAAGAATGAAGACGCACTGTTCAAAAACCCTGACCCGGCGCCTTATATGGAGTCGCTTCCGAGTCACCGACCTGTAGGCCCGGGCGATCTTATCAAATCCCGCAACAGTCGCGCGCGCGATACGTGGCGAAAAAGGTGGCGTAGAAATCGAGGCATCCCTGCCTTATCCAGCCCGATTACTGCGGCCTCCTCCGCCCCGCGCGCTTTCCAAAATTCGAATCCCGCGAGATCCGCGGACAGCAGAACAGCTTGTCAGATGGAAGATCTTCTCCGTATCAGCACTCGAAGTTCTTTTAGCTAAATTTCACTCGGCAAAAACCAAGAATGGACCAAGGAGACTGAAAAAGAAGTTGGCGCCACCACGATTGATTCGTCGGTCCGTATAAAACACACCTGAAGCGCGAAAAGTAGGTCGACAGTGTTTTCAACTCCTTCCCCACTCAAACCATGATCCATTCGGGGGCTAATGATGAGGCTATGTACCTAGGGTAGGGTCATAGGCCTGTGCAACATACCCTCCCCAAGGACATCACCCTAAAACCAGAAGCATTCGAAGAAGAGTCATCATCCACTCGACCATGAAGCGTTCCACTCGGAAGACTCGAAGTCACTCGACCATGGAGACTGTCACTCGACCGCCAGAAGATCTAAAGCCACTCCGTACTGCAACGCTCGGACATTACGTCTTGGCTTTAATAGTCATTATGTCTCTTTATTACTAGTGTTACTAGTAACGCCCCCCTCTTGATGTACCTTAAATCCCTTGTAACGTGGCCTGGCTGGGGTCCTCGCGCACTCTATATAAGCCACCCCCTCCACATGCACAAGGGTTCGCACCCCTGTAACTCACACGCATATAATCCAGTCGACCGCCTCCGGGCACCAAGACGTAGGGCTGTTACTTCCTCCGAGAAGGGCCTGAACTCGTAAAACTCTTGCGTACAACTTCTCCATAGCTAGGATCTTGCCTCTACATACCTACCCCCCATTCTACTGTCAGACTTAGAACCACGACAGCGCATACTTCTTCTGTGAATCATATTTCTGATGTTGAGTCTGTCATTCAGTAGAAGCCAGCAAAAAATCTTGTGTCTCAGCCTACAAGAAGTATCCCAAAGGTTTTTGAAGATACCAGGGGCAGTGTAGTTTCCCGTGATGCGCTTGTACATTTTCATAGATGAATAATGCCAGAAGGCCAATGATACTTCCAAATATCCTTGTTGTTAGTAGAAGCCACCATCTTTTGCTTTGCTGGAAGAACACCCAATTTTGCATGTTTACTACCAATGGCGTTTTGGTTTGCTGGAACCGCTTCGAGTTTTGCTACCACCGCTGTTTTGGTTTTTGCTAGAACATCACCCTATTTTTGCTGGAAGATTTTTTGCTACAACCAACCAGCCGAATGCTACAACCGGCAGCTATTTTTGCTACCATCGGCAACAACTGAGTTGTGACGGCAGCGGCAGCTACCACCGGTGACGGGGCAGCCTCTTTTTTTCATCAACCAGCAAGAACGGGAGATACCTCCGACGGTGGCGTGGGCCTTTTTTTGCTGCAACCGACATGACAACGAGCTGCACGGACGTTTCTGCGTGCGGTGACGAGGAGGACAGTACCAGCAGTGGCGCGAGCCGGCAGTGATGGCGACCGGTCGCGACCGGTGGTGAGGGAAGATGAGGAGGCGAGGCGGTCGGCGCGTGTCGGGGCGGCGTTTTCTTTCCTCTCCTTTTTCCCCGTGCAGGAGGTTGAAGATGAGGGGAGGACGGGGAGATTTCCAGATCAGATCTGACGGTTGTGCTTGTGCTAATCAAATGGCCACGGGCTGACTGGTCGAAAAGTTAGGCCGGCTAGCATTACCCATTAATTTATGTAACAGTGTTGTTGATATCAGATTGTTATTTTCTGCTCTTGGGCCCTGAAATAGGGCATTTTTCTATGGCGTAAACATCCGGTACCATGGATGATACTACCCCGACCTCCAATCCACCATTCCTTTCTCCTTTTCATCTAATTTTCTCTCGCTTCGCTGCTGCCCGGCTGCCCGCTCACTCTCGTTGTGCACTATTCATAGCCGACGACGTGGAGGCAACGGTTCTGCATAGCAACCCTCTCATCCTTTATAAGTTCGATGGCAAGCAAGTGTTAGTGGGATAGCATCCGGTTAACTTTGTAAAACACTTACAACCTCACTGACATGGCAGACATCGGATGGCATATGAAACATTAAATCCTTTTTGTTTACTAGCAAAAAGGCCCGTGTGTTGCAACGGGTAAAAATAGAAAAATGCGAGCACCTTTTTCATGCGAAAACCACTATCGATGATTAGTTTTCCACTGTATAAATAGAGTGGAGCAAAAGTTTTTGAGAAATTAATCTAGAAGGTATGTAATTTTATTCACTGTTCGGAAATATGATGCAGCAAAAGCTAAGAATGATGTGGCTGATAAATCACATCTTGTAGAATATACATGACCATTGATGTGGATATAAACATTAAGGGGTAGCAGAACTACTTGGCTTTTTTCGCGGGTTATAACTCAGAGGTAAGATTTTCTCTATTGATGAAGGTCCTTGATCCAACCACACAGTCATGCTAAGCAATCTGCAACCTCTATTCTGATCTCTGTGAATTTTATGAGGAATAAACTCCATAGGAGGAACAATTCAAGCTATTACCAGAAAGAATGGACAACGCCATCGCTGAATACGATTGCACGATGATAGGCATGTCAGAATATTTTATAGCTAGCCCCATGCAAATTATTATTGCATGTATCTCCGATTCGAGAGCTTCGTTGCAATGGAATAACTATCGATATGCAGTGAATATCACCAAATCATCCTGCTTCCGAAGCACCATTCCGGCCGTTGCTGAGCTGTCAGCTTCCACGAACACACCATCGACTGGGGAGCGACCATGTTTGCCGGCAGTGCTGCAGCAGAACTACTATTTTGTAGAATAATATAATATTGTGCCCCTAATTTGTAGAACAATAGCAAAGAACCCGTTTAAATTTATGTATGTATGTTGATTGAATCCTAATGACATGGAGCCCATAGCTGACATATCTTTTGTAGTATAATAGTGAAAATCTTAGGCATCAATTTGGAAGTAATGATATGTTAATCAAAATCAAACTATTAACACTCGGCATAACACAATAAAGTTTGTGTTGTAAAAAAGATCTCTGTTGCATATATAATATATATATATATATATATATAGACAAATGTAAGACAACTAATTTGAGACAGGGAGAGTAGTATAAGAATACTGAGGCTAACACTAACGTGTCAAAAGCTGCAGTTGAAGAGGTGATAATACTCTTCAGACACGAAAAATATTGATTCAAGGTGTATGGTGCAGCATGAAGCGCGAATTTAATCTCCATCATGGTCTCACGAATCCTACTCTGTCCCTTCAAGGCGTCTGGTACAGAACAAGCGATGCACTTCACCCTTTTGTCTTGCACTCACGAAATTGGGGAGCCCCTACTCGTTCCATCATGGCACACGAATCCTACTCTCTCCCATGTCTCATGAATCCCATCATGTAATTAGCCAATATATAATTTGATGATCTCTCTCTTCTCTTCCTTTAATTCCACCACAAACGCCTCACAAACTCTGTT
Source organism: Triticum aestivum (assembly GCF_018294505.1). Taxonomy (NCBI): domain Eukaryota; kingdom Viridiplantae; phylum Streptophyta; class Magnoliopsida; order Poales; family Poaceae; genus Triticum; species Triticum aestivum. The sequence goes on along the minus strand of NC_057802.1, from coordinate 328,897,737 downwards.
CAATTTAGCCAACATATAATCTGATAGTTTCTCTCCCCCTGCCCCATTAAATCCAACATGTATGTCTCATGGATCTCGGGTCTTAGCTCACGCCAGACAACACTACAAACATATGTAAATTGATGTGAATAAGTTTAAGGGACCAGGTGGGACTAATATGTTGCAGCTTACACTGGACCGGAGGTTATAAGCTCGATCCCTTTTTTGGCGCTTTTTTTTTTGTGAGTTCCAGCAGAGCCTATTCTTGTTGCTGACGGCCCAATGAAGAAGACCTAGCAACACGCCTAGGCAGCCAGCAGAGGCCCATATAAGACACGACATAGCTTGTAAGAAGTACTTCCTCCGTTAGGAATTACGAATTACTCGTTCAAGAAATGAATGTGTCTAGATGTATTTTAGTTGTAGATATCCATTTTATCCATTTTTGTGACAAGTAATTCCAAACGAAAGGAGTACGTACGAAGAAATAAACTTTTTCTACAGACTTCTACCTATAGCTAAGTAGGATTCAGACTCATGTATATATCTGAAGCAAAGTTGAATAAGGATTCTTATTATGGCTACGTGCGTGTTCAGCTAGCCCACAACCTCCACGTCCGGCTGTAGTCTAAAGGTAGGGAATAACTTTATTTAATGCAAATCAGCTAGCAGACTCATCTGGCTAGCGCGATGGGAGTTCCATCGTAGGTTGAGCTACTCACGATTTCGAATTCTTTCATCGCCTTGACTTTTTTAGTTTTTCCTCGGATGTCCACCTGTGTGGCCCATGGGAGCACGCATGTGGTTGGGCCTAGAGCCAACTCGTGTTTACGCGCTGGGCCAGTGCCCCGACAAAATTTACGTTTGACGGGCGAAACCAAAAAGCTCACGACGGACTTTTCATCAAATCTTGTAGGAGGCAGGGGAATAGGGTGGATCCTATTTGACGCTCGTAAGCGTCGAAACGTCGGGGCTTCGCTAAAGGCGCCCCGATTGGGCTAGCCCACGTAGGCGTTGCTATTTTTCTGTTTCTTTTTCCTTTATGTTTCTTTTCTATTTTTCTTTTTCTTTTTTTCTGTTTTCAAATATTTGTTTTAAATCAAAACATAAAAATGACTTCTAAAAAACATTTTTATAAAAAGATAGTCTATGAATTTAAATATTGTTCAACGGATATCACAAAAATGTTCATTGTGTACTAATAAATTGTTCAGCATATATTACAAAAGTGTTCAACCTGTATTTAAATATTGTTCAACGTATATCACAAAAAAATGTTCAATTTGTATGTAAAATTGTTCAATGTATGTAAAAAAATGTTCAATGTATATTCTTTTAAAAATACAACATATATAAAAAATAAATAAACATTTTAATTTCAAAATTTGTTCAGGTTTCAAATTTTTGTTTGAATTTTTGATATTTATTCACGATTTTAAAAACGTATTCAAATATTCTAAGGAAAACCGTCCACACTTGTTTCCAAGAATTGTTGAAAATATTTAAGAAAAATAAACAGACCTGTCGCTAAACTACTTTAACTGGGACGCTGCAATTTGAGCATGGTTCGCAGCTAGCTTATGTGGTAGGTGTCGCTCCTACCTAGCGCGTGAGGTCTTAAGATCGAATCCATCGCTCGCGGTTTTATTTTTCGTGCCATTTTTACGTGCTCGTTTTCTGGTTATGGGCCGGCCCGATTACACGAGCATTCAGCGAAAGCTCTACTGTTAGGAGCTCTCGGGGAATAGTACCACCTCGTAGGAACCGGCCAAAGAGACCACGTACGGAGGAAGTGAAAAAAAGAAGACGATGGTGAACCCGACGGAAGCAATGCGTACTTTATTAGTAGGTAAGATAAAGACTAGTTGCATCTCTTTCGGTGGAACCAGTCTCATGTATGTGGACATGTAAAGTTGGTCCGGGCCGCTTCATCCCACAATATCACCGAATCAAAATAAGACGTTGGTGTTAAGCAGTATGACTCTCACCGCCCACAACTCTTTGTGTTCTACTCGTGCATATCATCTACGCATAGACCTGGCTCATGATGTCACTGTTGAGAATCGTTGCATGAAAAACAAAAAAAATTCTACGCACACGCAATGATCTATCCATGGAGATGCATAGCAACGAGGGGGAGAGTGTGTCTACGTACCCTCGTAGACCATAAGCAGAAGCGTTTTACAACGCGGTTGATGTAGTCGAACTTCGCGCTTCAACCAATCAAGTACCGAACGCACGACACCTCCACGTTCTGCACACGTTCAGCTCGGTGACGTCCCTCGCCTTCTTGATCCAGCAAGACGTCGAGGTAGTAGATGAGTTCCGTCAGCACTACGACATGATGACGGTGACGGTGAAGTGATCTCTGCAGGGCTTCGCCTAAGCACTACGAAAATATTACACGGGGTGCAAATGGTGGAGGGGGGCGCCGCACACGGCTAGGCAATTGTTAGGCGCCCCCTCCTCATATATATAGGTGGGAGGGAGAGGGGAGAGGCCAAGGGGCGCCCCAAGTAGGTCCGAATCCTATTTGGGCTCCTGCCCTTGGCCACGCCCCCTGCCATATTTGTCGGAGGGGGAAGGAAAGAGTGAGGAGAGGGAAGGAAGGGGGAATCATATTTCACTCTTTCCTTTCCCTTCCCCTCTTCCCTTCTCCTCCTAGGCCGGCCCATATGGGGGGCACACCAGCCCCTTGTGGCTGGTGCGTTTCCCTTCTTGGCCCATAAGGCCCATATCTTTTGTCGGGGGTGCCCGAAACCCATTTCGGTGACCCGATAAGTATCCGGTACCCCGGAACACTTCCGGTGTCCGAATACCCTCGTCCTATATATCAATATTTATCTCTTAACCATTTCGAGACTCCTCTTCATGTCCGTGTTCTCATCCGGGACTCCGAACAACATTCGGTCACCAAATCACATAACTCATATAATACTATATCGTCATCGAATGTTAAGCGTGCGGACCCTGCGGGTTCGAGAACTATGTAGACATGACCGAGACACCTCTCCGGTCAATAACCAATAGCGGAACCTGGATACCCATATTGGCTCTTACATATTCTACGATGATCTTTATCGGTCGAACCGTTATGACAACATACGTAATTCCCTTTGTCCATCGGTATGTTGTCCGAGATTCGGTCGTCGGTATCTTCATACCTAGTTCAATCTCGTTACCAGAAAATCTCTTTACTCGTTCCGTAATACGTCACCTCGTGACTAACTCCTTAGTCGTGTGCTTGCAAGCTTATGATGTGTATTACCGAGAGGGCCCAGAGATACCTCTCCGATACTCAGAATGACAAATCGTAATCTCGATCTATGCTAACTCAACAAACACCTTCGGAGATACCTATAGAGCATCTTTATAATCACCTAGTTACGTTGTGATGTTTGATAGCACACAAGTCATTCCTCTGGTATCCGGGAGTTGCATAATCTCATAGTCGAAGGAATATGTATTTGACATGAAGAAAGCAATAGCAATAAAATTGAACGATCAATATGCTAAGCTAATGGATGGGTCTTGTCCATCACATCATTCTCCTAATGATGTGATCCCGTTATCAAATGTCAACTCATGTCCATGGTTAGGAAACCTTAATCATCTTTGATCAAGGAGCTAGTCTAGTAAAGGCTCACTAGGGACACATTGTTTGTTTATGTATTCACACATGTATTAAGGTTTTCGATGAATACAATTCTGACATGAATAATAAACCTTTATCATGAATAAGAAAATATAAAATAACAACTTTATTATTGCCTCTAGGGCATAGTTCCTTCACAATGTTTATACAAGATTAACATTTTTTTCAAATATATGTTTTGATGTCTACTTTTTCTTACACATCGTACATTTTTCTTATAAATCCAAAACATTTTTATATATCTTTAGCATTTATTCAAATGCATGATTACCATTTTTCAAATAAAATATGTAAAGTGACTTTTGGAATACAAATATTTTGAATATTTCAAAAATATATAAAAAAATAAAAGAGAAAGCAAGAAAACGAGAAACATGTGAAAAATGGAAGAAAAAAAACATAAAAGAAATACGGTAGTTTTTTTGGGTGAAGATGTGAGTGCCGTCGCACGCTGGGCCCGGCCCATGATCGCGAGGACGTGCGTCCAACTGACATTTGGCAAACCCTATTCTGCGCCTTCATCCAATTAGTTCGTTTCTGGAAAACCGACGCACACCCATGTCCGCGCTGGGCCGACCCATCTTTACCTTTTTTTCCTATTGAAACGCAACAAAAAGCGGAGGCGACAAGATTCAAACCACGACCTCTTAGTTCAATGCAAGTTGCGATAACCACCTAGACAGCTCGGCTAACATGTTTAATTGGATGCTTTTCCTTCTTCTCCTTCGTTCTTCTATGCGCGTCTCACTGTATGAGGAGGTCGCGGCTCTATTTTTTCTTCTTCTTTTCTACTGGTTTTGTTTTGCTGGTTTGAATTCGCTTTCCCCTTTTTCTCTTTCTTTTCTCATTTTACTTTCCATTAATTTAAAAGTGGTATTTTTTAAATTGATGAAACCTTCAAAATCGATGAGCTTTTTCCAATTTTGTGAATTTTTTTCAAAAATTGGTGAACTATTTTCAGATTTTGTGTACTTTTTTAAAATGAATGAACTTTTGTCAAAATTGATGAACTTTTTCAATAGTGATGTTTTTTCCAAATTCACTGAATTTTTTTAAAAAATGTAAACTTTATTGACAAAATTGATGAACTTTTTCCGATTTTGTGAACTTTTTTCAAATTGATGATTTTTTTACAAACCAATGAGCTTATTTTTTTCAAAATCGTTGAAATTTTGTTAAAATTGATAACTTCGTCCCAAATTCAATGAACTTTTTTTGAAAAATTTAAACATTTTTTCCAAGTTGGTGAACTTCTTGTAAAATAACTTGTTACGATTTTTCAAATTCATAAACTTATATCAAATTATTTTTTGCTAATTTAATGAACGTTTTTACATATTTACGTTTAAAAAAATTGAATTCATGAACTTTTAAAATTAGTAAAAAGATGCAATCAGTTTTTTTAAAAAGACCAGGGTTTTACCCAAGTGTTCCCAAGAAATAAAAAGGCTAGGAAACAATCCACGTAGCGAGCAGCGATCAGCAACGAGCGATTGGCAACGCGCCTTAGGGGCGCGCGTGAGTGCCAGCAAGATTTCGGGGCACTGAAGGTGCCAACGAGGAGGTCCCATTCGATTTGTTTCATCCCACAGTGGCTGCAGTGACTATAATCATGCATATATAGCAAAGATCTCGTAACTCCTCCCGACCTCTCTTCCCCGAGGCGGCGGCGCCGCGCCGCCCTCGGGGAGTCCCCGTCCACACCGCCCTCGGCCCTCCCCCTCCATCACCTCCCACTACGGCCGCCGTCGCTGAGGACGCCGCGGGGCGAAGCCCTTGTGGTGAGGCGGCGGCGGCGCAGTCCTTGGCCGGCGGTAACGCGTGGGGGCTGCGGCGTCCATCTCCCTCCTCCTCCAACGGCAGTGCATATCGGGTTGGCGGTGGCCAGGAGATCTCCGGCGGCCGTGTGGCGTATGAGATTTTGGCTGCGATGAGATCTGATCTGGGCCCGAGGGGTTTAGATCGAGATCCACTGCGGCTGCGCCTCGTCTCGATAACGGCAAGAGGAGACCCCCCTGGGTAATCTTCACGGCACGAGGACGTCCGGGTCTCTTGGCCCGGGCATGGTGGTGGTGGCTGCCTTCTCCATCGAAGGCGGTTGGCCAGGCTGGTAGTGACGGATCTTGGATCCCACTATTAGCACCGGCGGCGAGTTGGGGAGACATAGTCGCCGGTGAAAACGGAGCCGACTCCGGTCATGGCGGGCGATGGCGGCGTCTACATCGTTACCTTGATGAAGGCATCGTCAGGCAACTATCGTCAACCTGCTCGTGCCGCTTCGGGAGAAATCCTGAGATCACCGGATCGGACGATGGCGGCGCTGCGGTGTCGTGTTCCCTATTGGGGGCATCGTTTGTGGAGCGGCGCCGGATGGAAGAGGCGTGAGGTGGTGTGGCGTGCCTTCTCTCGCGTCGACGACGGCGGGTCTCGGCGGCATGGAGCAGCAGGGTCTCGCCGATGGGCGTGTGATGATGGACGAGCGCAGGATGGTGGCGTTGTCTGGCGTCGTGGTGGCGTCGACGACAGCTAGACCGGGCAAGGTAAATGTAGCAGTACATCACTGAAGATGGATTGGTGGCAGGTGGTTGCGGCGGCCTCATACCCGGCAGGCGTCCTGGTTGAGGAGTGCGCCGGACTGGTGATGCCCCATACCCAGCAGGCGTCCTGGTTGGGACTATCAGCATCCCTACATCAACTGGATAGAAATAGCGACAGATGTGGTCTAGATGGTGGCTTTACTCTTACTGTTGTATGACTTTGTAAGGTCTTGTGTGAATAATTAATAAAGTGGCTGCATGCATCGTCCAGATGCAGAGGCCGGGGTCCTCCTCCTTTTAAAAAATAAATAAATAGCAAAGATATATACTCCAGTACGCTCACCAGAAGGTTTTGCTCCATCTGTACCTACTAGGCGGAGCCATTGTCGTTTTTTTATTCCTTGTTTGATTGATCGGGACGTTCGCTCGCTTCTTCTGTTTTTTCTGTTTTCTTTTATTCCTTGTTTGATTGATCGAGACGTTGGCTCGCTTCTTCTTGACCTAGCTAAATTATTGCAATACCAAGCGCGCACTGCAAGATCGAAGAAACACAGTACAAGAACAGGTTAACAGGTCTCTGTAAAGGACTAACAGAAACCTGGAACACAGCGACCAAACAAATTACAGAAAGACATTAAGGTTTTGCCTCCCAAATTTTTATTGTCTCGTCTCTGGCCAACGCACCTACCATCTCAGGAGAGGTCATTTTCCCTTCAAAAGTAAGTCTGTTCCGTTCCTTCCACAAGTTCCAAGCGACGTAGACGGCCATAGTGACCTGCCTTGTCGTGTCCGCGGATCGCGCCAAAGAAATAGTCTTCCGCCACCAATCTCAACCCGAAGAGCAGTTGACAGTAACCTGAACCACTCTTGCGTCCGAGGGCCTAAACCTATCCCAAACCTGTCTAGCAAAAGTGCAGCTTTTTTTTTTCGCGAACACGCAAAGATTGCGTATCATTGCAGCATTCTCCTCTTGGAGATCACAGAGAGAGCACTTCTCGTTATGAGGCCACCCCCGGTCGCAAGGAGCCACACATAAAACTTTATTTTTGGTTCAGCTTTAATGTGCCAGACCGAGTTCAGTAACGGTTCCTTAACGCGTGCGAAGAACTGAATTTTGTAGGCAGACACGGCAGAGTACTGGCCATTTGATGTCAGCTTCCAACGAATTGTGTCGGGTTCCTCAGAAAGGTTGACCAACTGAATCCTTTCCCAACTAGATTTTTTGTACTGATCTGATATTGGGTGAATGACGTCCTTAGTTGTCCAACTGGATAATTTTGCTTCACTGACATCATGATTGACAGAGAAATAGCTCATAAAAATCCCAAATGAAGGAAGCCCTAATATGCATGGGCAGTGCAGCCGAATGTTGATACTTGTAATGCGGGCAAATAGAAGCTTACACCAGATGGACCATTAAATTCACTGCATACAACGGGGAAGTTGTTTATTTAGATAGAAACATCTATATATATAATGGAGATATGAAGATTTCCCCTTCAGCTCAGAAAAGTAAGAAAAGGAACAAATGTAATCCCATACTACAGCAATTAAACAACTTGGCAAGAACAGTTAAGCAATAAGTAATACTGTAGAAAAACTGAGATCATTAGCTCTAAGTAAAAAAGGAGGATGTTCGTCCTATAATTATGATTGGACGCAAGATAATCAAGATTGTTCCATTTAGCAAGAAAAGTAGATAAATTGGACAACCAACTACATGGTGATATACTGCGTCTAGAATCCAAAATAATATCACACACACCCTTGGTCAATTTCACAAATCCAAAAAAAATGGCATGATGGGAGCTTTCCCTATGATATCAACGTGTGGCAAAGTAACGAAAATTTTCCATCTAGTCTTAGTAAAATCAAGAGCTCGGAAATATAAGCAAGTAATTGCGGCACAGTTCTAACCTTCAAACAGTTATACCATGAATCCGGAACCCAATATACCATAAATCATCACTTGATTAGTACAATCAGATATTTGTGGCAGATATAAAAAAAGTCTAAATCAAATGCCAGATGAGATACGGACTTTTAAAATATCATTTCACAAACTATGTCTAAGTGATGTCATGATGAAATAAGGGACTTCTGAAAAATCATTTCAAAAACTCAAAATTGTGATGGTCTGATCACGATTTGATTTCCTAAGGCGCCACAACGAAAGAAAATTGGTTGAGCAAACTGTATTGATGGAACCTGCCTGAGCTAGACTGATAAATGATGTGTCTCGTCTTGACCTAGCATAGCGGTGTTTACCATAACCAGTACCGTGGTACCAGAATAAACATAGTTGGTATGACGGCAAAATAGACATTTATCATAAAACGACCTTTACAGATCCCCTGTAGGAAGCTGTGTCAATTTTTTGGGGGCTCAACGTTGTAGGAAACACGGAAACCATTTTTTAACCCGACATGAGGGACTAAATAAAATTATAAAACGACCTCTGTAGATCCTCTAATAAAACATCTACGCAAGCGGCGGTTCGTTTTATTCATTATTTACGGATCTATTTTAATTTTTGGGACCATTTTCTAGAATTTCATGTAAATTTTTTCTACTTCCATAATATGTTTTGAATACTGGATTGTTTTTTAAAAATCATGAACATTTTTTATTTCATGACCATCTATTTGTGATTGTGAATATTTTTATAATATGCGGACTTTTTTTTTGAAATCATGAACATTTTAAGTTATTTTTTGAATTCACAAACAATTTATGATTTCTCAATATATTTTTAAAGCTCGCAACTTTTCGAATTCGGTTCTTTTGAAAATTCCAAATTAACATAAAGAAGAAAAATGAAAAACAAAAATAAAAAGGTAAAAGTAAAAAGCAAAAAACGAAATAGAAAACAGGAGACGCCACCACCTGCACATGGGCCGGCACATTAGCGCGTGCAGGAGGAGGATAGAAATATAAGAGCATCTTCAATAGGTGCACACAAATTTCGTATCTTAAAATAGTTTTAGCGCGCCACTGTAGTACTTTTAGTGCGTTGGACCCAACGTTGCTTTAGCAGATGCCCAAAAACACGCGTCCAAAAGAACACGCAGTGTAAATTGTGAAGCGCGCAATCCGGCACCTCAAATTTGCAGTTTTTGATAGCGTTTTTAGCGCACGCCCAACCTTTTTTACGCGCGCACTGTTTTACAGTTTCTGTTGGAGCCGTCCGGCGTCCAAAAAACTAAATTTTAGCGCGGGGCCTAGTTTTTCGGCGCGTGTTAGAGATGCTCTAAGTAAGTAACTACGATCCCCTAAAAAAAGCAAGTAACTATGGCACAGTTCTAACCTTCAAACAATTATACCGTGAATCGGCAACCGAATATACCATAAATCATCACTTGATTATTACAATCAGATAGTATAATCCTACTATGGATGGATACTGGCCACAGCTGCATGACGGCATGTACAATGATGGCATATGGATACATATGTCTCATGACAAAAAATAATTTGAGGCATCTACATATATTTTTTCTCGCCAATGCAAGCTACAACTAATGAGCCTCATTAAGAAATAAAAAATAAAGACTCTACCACACATACATCTCTACTTTTCACTCCAACCTTTTCAGCTTTTGTCACCGGACCATACTTTTTCTTTCAAGCACCCGCTTTCTGGAGAGGATCCCGCTTTCCTATCCGAACCTACTTTACGTCATATCCGATCCTACATGGTATGCGAGGCGTCACCTTGAGGCTATACATTGTACATGCCCTGAGTCTCAACCTGACGAATGGAGGATCAAACAGTAGTACAGGACTTGACGTCTGCTACCCTCTCGCTGACGTAGCGTTGGTGTGCATCATCCGTCCAAACGGTCGCGTCGCCGAGTCTCCTCACCGTGGATGGGTGGAGAAGCGCATGGTTGTTCTGATCATCATGCTTTCTTCTACGTTGCAACAGCGGCCGGCGAGTAGGCAGAGCTAAGGCCAACTCTGTCAGCCCGCGTTGGCCTAACGCGCAACTGCAGCCTCATCGTCAAAACTTGTGTTTTCGATCCGGCTCTACCCATTTCAGGCGCACACTTAGGCCAGCTTTGCGGTCGCGCGGACAACGAAAGGACGGGGCACGCGTCCTCTCCGCATCCGCGTCGGGCCCGCGTGTCGGTGTTTTAACTACCTCCCACCGCTCGCAGTCAATGCGCACATGTGGTTGGGCCCGCAAGTCAGCCACACAGACAACCCCAGCCGCGTCCTTTTCTATGGGCAAGCCGTGGACTCCAGTCTCCGTCCCAATCCGCTTCCCCACCACTGCCCCACCATTGCCTCCCCCATCGAAGACACCGAAACCCTAGCCATCGTCGACCTCGCTCCCCCGCCGGCTATGGGGTTCTGGAAGTGGCACCCAGGCAAGAAGGCCAAGCACGACCACGAGGCGGGCTCGTCTTCTGGTAGCGCGGCCAGCCACTCGACGTCTTCGTCTCCGTTCTCCATCCCCCCTCCGGCGGCCGCGCCACGCTTCAGGCCCTACGTCGGTGTCGAGGTGTGCCGCCGGGACTGGGAGACAAGCACTCTGCTGCCGTGATCAAATGCCCACCAGAAGACTGGAGTCCGGATCGGGTGCCCATTCCCCCCGTGCTAGCGACATGCCGCACCCGGCTGCAGGAGATCGCCCGTCGCCGCGCCAGGATCCCGCGCGAGCTCCTCGCCGACCATAGGTATGCCGTGGACTCGCTACTGTGGGACACCTGGTTTCAAGATGAGCACAACATGCGCCGCGCCACCTTTTTTGCCGATCATGGGAGCCCGCCCCGCGTGTCCCACAGTGCGCGCAGCACCTCGTGCACGCGCACCGAGCCCGCCAAGCGTACGCGGTCGCACGCGGATCCATGCCCTGACGCCGACGCCGTCTCCCTCCCCATCGCCGCCACCACGGCAACCTAACGATTCCTGCAGGCCGTCATGGAGGACTCCGAGAGGCAGTACAGGTGCTAGCAGGAGGAGGAGTGGCAGGGCCTGCAGTTCATGCTCGAGCTCTCGGCCTTCGGGGACGTCTATGTTCCGGAGCTGGACGTCAAGCAGAAGGCGAAGGCGGAGCCCGCGAAGGAGTGTACACTGACGCCGTGGTGGCCACACCCAGACCAACGCCGCGGCCTCCACCGCCGCCTGCACAGTACGCCCCTGGCCCAATCTGGGGGCCGCCGCCGCACCTCTGGACGACCCAACCCTACATCGACCTCACGAGCGACGACGAGGATGGTGGCGCCTGAAGACGGTCGCTACGACGGCATCAACAGCGACGGCGAGGTCTTCTGCGGTGCGCGGGGCGGCCGCTTATCTTTTGTTTTCTTTTTTCGTTTAATGTAGTGTTGTGGTTGGGCCGTGAGGATCGCGGAATTTTAAATATGTTTTTAAGTTTCTTAGCTATGTTTAAAATGCCTTATTTTGCTTTTGCATTTGTTTTTTTTCCTTTGTCCACCGCGGGCAAGTTACGGTTGGGGCTGCCGTTGGGCGCCTCGACGCCAGCCCGGCCCGACACGGAAAACCGCCTCCCCATTCTCATCCCAAATGAACTGACAAAACGGACGTTCAGATGGGGTCGTGCGTTGCAGTTGGCCTAATCAATTAACGGTGATGAGATCGGAAGGATAGCTGGGTCTATCGTCTCCTTTTGCTTGCTCAAAGAAGAGGCGGTGGCTCATCAATTGTAATACGACTACAACCTTATTTTTTTCCTTTAGTCGCATCCAACTATCTTGGTTATAATCTGAGGAGGGCACTTTTTTTAGGGGATGAATTGCGCGTTTTAACGTAATGGCATTGTTGGGCAATTTCTTCAAATTTAAAGTATATCTAAAGGTTGGAGTTTTTTATGTAAAAAATTAATGGTCAGATGTTCCTATTTTTTAAAGATTTTCTAGATTATTTAACTTTTCTGGTTACCCCATAAACTAATTTTTATATATAATTTATAGTAGATCTAAAGGTTGTGGTTTTTTATGTAAAAAATTAATGGTCAGATGTTTCTAATTATTACAGGATTTTCTAGATTGTTTAACTTTTTCTGGTTAGCCCATAAACTACTTTTTATATATAATTTATAGTAGATCTAAAGGTTGTGATTTTTTTATGTAAAAAATTAGTGGTCAGATGTTTCTAATTTTTACAGGATTTTTTAGATTACTTAACTTTTTATGGTTAGCCCATAAACTTCTTTTTATATATAATAATAGATAGATTTAACATCTCCGGAAAGATTTTTCACATATATATTAATTATCGGTAATACCTGGTATTGCCCGATAAACTCCGAATCCCTTCAGGTGACCCCGGAACACTTCCATTTTCTCTCGGAACTATTCCCAATATTAATGAAACAATTTCACAAATAAATCCTCGATACTCTCATCCTACTAACACTCAGTAGACCGTGATTACCTTAATCTTGTGACCCCGTAGGTTCAGTAAATCATAGACATGAACAGAACCCCTTCGTTCAATGACCGATAGCAGAACCGTGGACATCCATATCGATCCCTATGATTACACAAATGACATTCAAGTAAACCTTTGGTTATTATGTGATATTCCCTTTGCTTCGCAATACTTTACAAAACCGGGGGTGCATTGGTATCCTCTTGAATCATGCAGATGCTCATTATACTGTTGATCCCGTTGCCGATTTTGTTCTTCTTTCTTGTTGAAGTGTTCCGGCATCCCCGTGGCATAGTCACATGTATCTGGCTAGACGATGATGGATGCCGTCACACCGAGAGGGCCCTAAGAATATCTCTGCATCATCGGAGGAGCAAATCTCACTCTCGAGCTATCTAGTCCCTTGTCAAACTTTTCGATGAACCCGTAAGTTGTCGTTATGATCACCATGTTACTAATGATGTTTGAGCAATCCCAAAGTCCACCGTACGGTAGGAAGTGACTAAGATACTTTCATGGTCTGAGGAACTAAAACACATGCTAACACTCCGTGTTATAAAAATTGATTTCAGACAATATTATCTCAAAGTATAACAAACAAGATTGGGTCGATTCAATATGATCGTTCTTCTAACGTCATACTCTCAATGTTGTTTCAGGACTATTGTTACATGCTACCTCTTGAGCACTGCGTTGGTTTTCCCTTGAAGAGGAAAGGGTGATGCAGTAAAGTAGCGTAAGTATTTCCCTCAGTTTTTGAGAACCAAGGTATCAATCCAGTAGGAGACCACGCTCGAGTCCCACGCACCTACACAAACAAATAAGAACCTCGCAACCAACGCGATAAAGGGGTTGTCAATCCCTTACGGTCACTTACGAGAGTGAGATCTGATAGAGATGATAAGATAATATTTTTAGTATTTTTATGATAAAGAGTAAAAGTAAAGAAAGCAAAATAAACGGCGTCAGAAATAGCTTGTTGACGGAAGATTAATATGATGGAAAATAGACCCGGGGGCCATAGGTTTCACTAGTGGCTTCTCTCAAGATAGCATAAGTATTACGGTGGGTGAACAAATTACTGTCGAGCAATTGATATAACTGAGCATAGTTATGAGAATATCTAGGTATGATCATGTATATAGGCATCACGTCCGTGACAAGTAGACCAACTGGTGCCTGCATCTACTACTATTACTCCACACATCGACCGCTATCCAGCATGCATCTAGAGTATTACGTTCATAAGAACAGAGTAACGCTTTAAGCAAGATGACATGATGTAGAGGGATAAACTCATGCAATATGATATAAACCCCATCATTTTATCCTCGATGGCAACAATACAATACGTGTCATTTCCCCTACTGTCACTAGGATCGAGCACCGCAAGATTGAACCCAAAGCTAAGCACTTCTCCCATTGCAAGAAAGATCAATCTAGTAGGCCAAACCAAATTGATAATTCGAAGAGACCTGCAAAGATAACCAATCATACATAAAAGAATTCAGAGAAGATTCAAATATTGTTCATGGAATAATCTTGATCATAAACCCACAATTCATCCGATCTCGACAAACACACCGCAAAAAGAAGAGTTACATCAAATAGATCTTCCAAGAGAATCGAGGAGAACTTTGTATTGAGATCCAGAGAGAGAGAAGAAGCCATCTAGCTAATAACTACGGACCCGAAGGTCTGAGGTAAACTACTCACACATCATCGGAGAGGCTATGGTGTTGATGTAGAAGCCCTCCATGATCAGTGCCCCCTCCGGCGGAGCGCCGGAAAAGGTCCCAAGATCGGATCTCATGGGTACAGAAGGTTGCCGCTATGGAAATAGGGTTTTTGCTCCGTATATGATGTTTCCAAGGTATATGAGTATATATATAGGCGAAGGAGGTCGGTCAGGGGAGCTACGAGGGGCCCACGAGGGTGGAGGGCGCGCCCGGGGGGTAGGCGCGCCCCCTGCCTCGTGGCTTCCTCCTCGGTTGCTTGACGTCCACTCCAAGTCCTCTGGATCACGTTTGTTCCGAAAATCACGTTCCCGAAGGTTTCATTCCGTTTGGACTCCGTTTGATATCCTTTTCCTTCGAAACACTGAAATAGGCAAAAAAACAGCAATTTGGGCTGGGCCTCCGGTTAATAGGTTAGTCCCAAAAATAATATAAAAGTGTATAATAAAGCCCATTAAATGTCCAAAACAGAATATATAATAGCATGGAACAATCAAAAATTATAGATACGTTGGAGACGTATCATTACACTTAGCGATATCCTGAGATCTAAAAAATATGATCACCAACAACACTTGAGCCAGTCTTAGCACTACAAAAAAAATACACTTTCGTGATGATACGTGTTTGTCACAATAGGTCACGTGTTCTGTCATGGATGTACATCCATGACAAATTTATGACAGAATGAAGATAGTCATACCTGTGCTGTTGTAGAAGTGTTCCATGACATTACCAAAATTATCATCACTGAAGTGTCCACTTCCATGACGATAAATCGCGCGTCATAGAAGTGCTTTCGTCAAGGGTGACCGACACATGGCATCTACCATAACGGGACGCCGTTAAGCTATCGGGTCTGGTTTTGGATCCGATAACCCGCAAACAGCCATGACCAATGCCGACTTTCCACGTGTAAAATTCTCATTGGCCGACGGAACCACGTGTCAGCTCCGCGTTGGCACAGGTGTCACTCATCCAACGGTCGAGATGGGCCTATGATATGTTGACACGTGGACGGGCCCAAAAGTGGCCCATAAAGTTTAAATGGGCCGGCCCAACTAAAGACCCACAAGATTTAGCGGACCATAATGGGACGGCCCAGCTAAAGGCCCACAATATTTTGCATACCATAATGGGCCGGCCCAGCTAAAGGCCCACAAGATTTAGCGGATCATAATGGGCCAGCCCAGCTAAAGGCCCACAAGATTTTGCAGACCATAATGGGCCGGCCCAGCTAAAGGCCCGACATTCTCAGTTAAGGCCTGTACGGCTAGTGTCAAATCGGCCTGTCAACGGCCTGTCCTAAACTTGTGATCATGGCGGCCCATGGTCACTTCTCGCCCATTAACAGTCCGCTAAGTATATGGGCTGAATTACGGCCCGGTGTATTTCCGGCCTGTTAAAGGTCCTGCTTCATTTTGGCCCATTTACAGGCCATTGAAACTTTCGGCCCATAAACGACCGTGAAGGATTTGGGTCATATTCGGCCATGTCTGACATTCGGCCTGTTAGAGGCCCACTATAGATTTGGGCCACTTTCGGCCTGTTGTGATTTTCGGCCTGTTAACGCCATGGGCCATATGTGGCCCAACGTCACATCGGGCCCATTAACGGCCCATATAAAAATGACGATAATCTAGCCCGACCGAACTTCCGGCCTGTTAAAGGCCCGTGTATTAGGTCGGCGCATTTACGACCCGTCCAAATTTCGGCCTGTGAAAGATCCGCATCGTAAATGGGCCACCATTTCGGCCTGCTAAGACCAGTGGGTTATTTGGCACAATCAGGGCCCAATCTCACTTTCGGTCTTTTAAAGGCCCATGTTTTTATGGGCTCGAGATATTTACACCTGTAAACGACCTATTGTTACTGAGGGCCCAAATTATGTTTAGGCCTGTTAAAGGCCAACTATGGGCACAGGCCTACCAGAAAAATATGAAATCTTATGCTGATTTAGGCCCAGATATTTTTAGTGGGCTACATGCAAATTTCGGCCCATAATCGTTTTTAGCCCAATTGGAATGGGCCCGACGAATGTTGGCATGTTGGGCTCCTACGAAGCTTTCGGCCGAATACATTACTAAGATAAACCTACACTATACAAAAATAGCGTCGTAATTATTGCAGCCTTTGGCAGCATCATAAATGCTGTATCACAACAAAATAAATTCCAACCATATAACAAAAGGCGTGTTCGCATAAAGTTTACAGTCCTTGCAGATAAAAGAACCATCATATGTATAGAAGCACATATCATTTGACCTGAGTGCTAATGTTTCAGGCTGTAGAATCTGATGGAGCAGCACGATCTTCACCTTTTTTCCGCCATTGCTCTTGAACAACGAAGCGAATGTCTGATAGTCTGGTTTCAAAACCATTCATATCTTGACGACATTTTTCAACCACTATTCTTGTTTCCAAAACAACATCCATTAGGGATTGGACTTGTGTCTAGAGCACAGATATATCACTCTGTCTAGCAGGAAGATTTTGTTCAGTAGGCGATTTGGACGAGGTTACCTTGACAACCAACCCAGAATTACGCAGGAAGGTGCTTTTGCACTGTTAGTGGAGAGATATTGACGCACTGCAACAAGAGGTGACATTGTGCCTGTGGTAGCCTCGTCACCTTCAGGTGGTTGTGGCTGTTCAATCATTTGTTCCATAGCTTCCTGAAAGTTTGAACTTGTAGATTAGTGTACCAGATAAGTTACTAATGAGACAAAAACAAACAAAGTAGGTTACACGTTTATACATAACTTATTTTGGTGAACTACTGTAATACATTAGCATGTATTGTAGTGCCAACTACATAATAAAATCACTTTCGGAACATATGTCCATGTAGCATGCCTACTGTATTGTCTATTTCCTCACATTCGTTGACATCTATGGATAAAGAGACATGGTTTAAAGTAGGATGAACATAGTATGACATCATTCATATCATGTGCAAACAGATATAAAACAAACAGGCTATTTTATCATTGTGTGCGCACGTGAACATAACAACTAGATTATAGATCAAGACCAAAAGAATATCATTCATCTCTTTTAAACCATGTAAGGTGAAATGATACGTTAAGACAACTGTGTATAAAAGTGAACAGAGTAACTGACATTGGCTGCAAACCAAGTAGTTAAATGAACACATCACAGTACCAATCATTTCAAAGGCAGGAGGAGTAAGGACTTACAACAGCGGCTTGAACTGGTGTCCTCATGCCCTTCATCTTGCTGGTGTGGCAATCCTTGAAGATTTGCACTGCATTCGGTTCAGGTTCTTTTTGGTACGCACAGGCTTTCCTCTGTATTTGGAACAAGTCAATATAGATACGATAATCTGGCACAAAAAAAAGAAGTAGCAGCTATTTACAAGAGCCTCGCAGTGTGCAATATAGCTACGAGATCCTATTGTCTGTTGGAATTTCACTTTAGAATGGTTGGTCTTGTTCTTCAAACAGTTAGCCTACCTGAATATGTGGTCTAATCAAGTACATATAGCCTACCTGATACTTTGGACCAGACCAGTGTTTAACGAGGGCTATCCAGTCTTCATCTGTAATATATTCCACTGGAGATGTTTGGGCGGTTTCATTGTTAGCCTTGCCTTCAAAGTGAGATTTTCTAAGGTGGTACCGATACTGTCGTAGAGCAGACTGAAAAACATGAGTGCATGCTTGTTTAGTTGCATCATCTTTCAGATCCAACTTGAACCCCATCTGTTGAAAAAAGAATGTGAGTCTTATTAGGACTAAGCTAGAAAGTATGGGACAGAGCAAGACAATATTACTAATTGCGATGAATAACATTACTTACGGATAAATGGTCAAGGAAGGTGTTAAACTGGGTATTGTCTTTCTTATTCCTGTACTAGATCCACGTTGGGAGGATACGTGCATGACACCTAACGGCAACGGCTGCCTCTGATACTGACTTGGCTGACTCTGTAGCATCACGTGGCCTTTTTAAACCTGCCTCAAAATGGATCTCCATTCTTCATCCTTTAGATTTTGTTAATCTGTCAAGCATTATCCCTGATGTCTATTTCCGCTTGCGTCGTGGTGCTAGTTCAACAACGAATATGGAAAGTGTTAGTGTACATCAAACTGTGAGAGTACATATAAAGGAGCATGCAACTGCAACTTGACTCGGTCAGGTACCGTCTTGGTGTTGATGCTCATGAGGTTCGTCTGATCTTGCCATGTCCTGTTGTGTCAGGAGTGCTTCGGAAGTAGTGTTAGGTGTGAAGGCAGCTTGGGAACTGGCCAGTTCCGGAGCAAACGAACGAGTAACTCGTTGAGATGCTGGTACAGTTGAAGCGGATGCTGCAGCTGGTGGAGCAGGTGATACTGTGTTTGTAGATTTAGCCGGTGGACCTGGATCTTCTACTGCACTATAAGTACCAGCAGAATCTGGACGGCAGATCCTTTTCCGTTTCACCCAACGAGTAACACCACTCCCTACTATATTATTTTCCTTGCTCTTTTTTCCTTTGCCATGTCAAGCCGTACCCACAACACAAAAGAATAAAATCGCTCTTCAGAACTCATTGATGCATGATACAAACAAGCAATACTTTGATGTAAGACAACCGTATGAGGATGGAATATGTAAGAAAAACAGGACGGCATGACATATTCACAGCTACGATGTGTCAACTAAGTAGAAGGATTTTCAAGAAAATAGAAGTAATGCAAGCTAGACACCATATGAAAGATGCAACCAATATTACTCTGCCAAGTTAAAAGTGTCTTGTCATAAGTGGCAATTCGAAAAATTAGAAGCAGTACAACATAGAAATCAATGCAAGATGCAACCACTATCAAACTGCCATGTTAAAAGTGTCCAATCATGAGTGACTGATGCGAGATACACAACAACAGTACTTTGATGTAAGAACATGGTATGATAGATAGATGCAGTGTATTCTAGACACAGAACGCCATGTCATATGCACATGTATAACGTATGAACTCAGCAGGTGCAATTTAATCAAAATAGAAGAAATACAGGCTAGATAACATATGCAACATGAAACCAATTATCACACTGTCAACTTAGAGCAAGCACCTGCGATGGTGGAGTACGGGAGATGAACTCATCATGTAGACTTGGGACTTCAACTTCATTAGCAGTAGCAGTGGCAAATCTAGAGAATCTCTGTTTGCGTCGGTGCGGAGGACCACCAACATCCCCTAACTTACTCTTTTCCTTCCTATTTTCTGATATTGCCTTATGAAGTCAAAACCACAAGAAGATGAATAAAATTAGCTCTGCATAACTGGTTGATGCATGATACAGACGAACACTACTTTGATGTAAGGCAAGCGCAGGATAGGAGGATGGAATATAAACAAAAAAGACAACGTTTCATGTTCACACGTACGATAGGAGGATGGAATATGTATGAAAAAACAGTAAGCGGAAGGCATTTCAACAAAATTAGAAGAAATGAAAGCTAGGCACCATATGAACATGCAACCAATATCACTCTATCAGGTAAAAAGTGTCTCGTCGTAAGTGCCATTTCAAGAAATTAGAAGCAGTACAAGCTAGAAGACAATGCAAGATGCAACCTACATCACAGTCCAAGTTAAATGTGTCTTATGGGTAAGTGATCGTTGCAGGTATAAGTTGTAAGCTACGCAGATGCAATTCAACATAATCAGAAGCAATACAAACTATACATCATACGGAAAACGCAACCTCATATAACAGTTCCAAGTTAGAGCAAGCACCTGTGATGGTGGAGTAGGGGAGATGTGCTCATCATGTACACGTGTTCTAGAAACAGGAACACGTGTCATATTCACAGGCATTATGTGTAAAGTAAGCAGATGCAATTCAACAAGGTTAGAAGCAATATGAGCTAGACATCATACGCAACATGCAACCACATATAATAGTGCCAAGTTAGAGTAAGCACCTGTGATGGTGGAGTAGGGGAGATGTGCTCATCATGTACACGTATGTTCTAGAAACAGGAACACGTGTCATATTCACAGGCATTATGTGTAAAGTAAGCAGATGCAATTCAACAAAGTTAGAAGCAATACAAGCTAGACATCATACGCAACATGCAACCACATATAATAGTGCCAAGTTAGAGCAAGCACATGTGATGGTGGAGTAGGGGAGATGTGCTCATCATCTACACAGCTACGTTGACTGTCTAGTCTTGCGTTGTCTTGCGAATCTTGTTGGGAGGATGGCGGAGTAGAATCTGTAGAGAACCTCCGTTTCAATTGCTCGGAAGGACCACCATCATCCAATGCCTTGCCAATTTCCTTCAGCTTTATTGATTTTGCATTGTGAGGTCAAACCGACAAGAAAAAGGAATATAATTCGCTCTTCAGAACTCATTCATGCATGATACTGACGAACACTACTCTGATGAAAGGCAAAGTCATGATACGAGGATGGAATATGTACGAAAAAATGGACGGCTTGACATATTCACACCTATGATGTGGTAACTAAGCAGAAGGCACTTCAACAAATTGGAAGCACTGCAAACTAGACACCATATGAAAGGTGCAATCAATATCACTCTGCCAAGTTAAAACTGTCTCGTCATAGGTGGCGTTCATCAAACTAGAAGCAATACATGCTAGAAATCATATTCAAGACGCAAACCAATATCACACTGCCAACTTAAAGGTGTTTAAGTGACTGATGCAGGATACACAAGAAGAGTAGTTTCATGTAAGAACATGGTGTGATAGACAGATATAGTATGTACCAAAAACAGGAAAGCGTGTCATATTCACACGTATCATGTGTAAGCTAAGCAGATGCAGTTTACACTAATTAGGAGCAATACAAGCTAGACACCATATGCAACATGCAACCAGGTATCACACTGCCAAGTTAGAGCAAGCACCTTGGATGGTGGAGTAGGGGAGCGGAGACTTGGACCTTGTAATGCACTATCAGTACAAGGAGAATCGGTACATATGCTCCATTTACGTTACTGCAGAGGACCACCATCATCGCATTCCTTACTCTTTTCCTTCCTCTTTCTTGATTTTGCCTTGTCAAGTCAAACCCACAAGAAAAAGGAATAAAATTTGCTCTTCAGAACTCATTGATGCATGATACTGACGAACACTACTTTCATGTAAGGCAGCCGCATGATAGGAGGATGGAATATGTATGAAAAACAGGACGGCGTGACATATTGACATGTATGATGTATAAAGTGTAAACTAAGCACATGGTGCTTGAACTTGTTAGAATCAATGCAAGCTAGAAACCATATGAAAGATGAAACAATATCACTCTGCCAAATTAAAAGGGTGCCCTAACAAATGTATTTGACCAAATTAGAAGCAATACATGGCAACAGTCTAGAAATAATATGCAATATGCAACGAATAAAGGTGACTCATCATAAGTGATTGATGCAGGATACAAAAGAGAGGTAGTTTCATGTAAGAACAAGGTTAACACATAGATGTAGTGTGTACCAAAAATAGGAAGGCATGTCATATTCATAGGTATAATGTGTAAACTAAGCAGATGCAATTTACCCTAATTAGAAGCATTACAAGCTAGACACCGTATGGAACATGCAACCACATATCACATTGCGAAGTTAGAGCAAGCACCTGTGATGGTGGTGTGGGGGAATTGCGGTCATCAACTAGAGAGCTACGTTGACTATCTTCATTTAGCCTTGCTGTTTCTTGAGAATCATGTGGGGAGGATAACACTGCACTCTTTAAACGAGTATGGCGTCTCACAGTAACCCACTCGGGTGACTGTCTCATCATAAGTGATTGACGAGGGATACAAAAGAGCATTAGTTTGATGTACGAACATGGTTAATAGACATATGCAGTATGTATCAAAAACAGGAAGGCATGTCATTATCAAAGGTATAATGTGTAAAGTAAGCAGATGCAATTTAACCAAATTGGAAGCAATACAAGCTAGACATATGCAACACGCAACCACATTTGACAGCGCGAAGTTAAAGCAAGCACCTGGGATGGTTGTGTGTGGCAATTGAGATCAACTGCAGAGCTACGTTTACTGTCTCCAACTGCTGACACTGCATCCTTTAGAGCGCTGAAACGCTTAGTGCTTATCTTCGAATTACACTGGAGCGACTTCTGTCTTTTCTTTTCAGCATTCATCAACACTGCGTCAGAATCTGAAATACCCATGCATAAAAAAACAATAGTGTGAGTATGGGTGAAGTGTGTGCACCATTAGTACAGTGTAAAGGTAGCAGATAGCAGGTCGGTGAGAAATAAATGACGGGAGACATATGATAGCTCTACAACATGCATGGCACACTAAATTACTACAGGATTCTATGAAAATAACATTCGACTGAAAACAAATAGGTCAGTCCATTTTTTCTGCACTGTCCGATGTACAAAGAACGGGCAGATCTCCTTCATGTACCTCAAGCCAGTCAGTGTTGACGATCTTCCTCGAAACGACAGCGACCACCGGCCCAGTCCCCTGCCTGCACCCTCCCCTCGACCTCACCGCACCACCGTGCTTGGCACCGCCCCCCCGGCCATCCATTCAAGCCCCGTCGACCTCCAAATCGGGCGCAAGTAGCTCCTGCGCCCCACACCCCTATGATAGACACCGATGTGCCGCTTCCCCAGCGAACAGGCGGACTAGGTGCTCCGCACGCCTAAGCGGGTGCTGCTTCTTTTAATTGCGGTTCGACTGACCCTGAATTGAAATCCAGGCGGGCTACTGACCTCTAGAAAAGGTGAAATAGTAAAGGGATGAAACCTTGTGCATTTAGTATCACGAAGAAGATGCAGTAAGAAGCGCTCAACTAGTTTCTTTCATGGGATGAATACGGTGTGAGCAGAGACGTAAGGTTTGCACGAATAAGGGAATAGTAGTACCTCTTTCTGCTGGAAGTGCTGTGTCCTCCTTCTATTTTTCCAACGATCTTCTTGTGGTTCGCTGGAAACGAGAAGTTGTGGAGGACGGTGCAACCTTGGACGAACCCATGGCCAAGTTGTTGAGTGTGGTGCGGTGGCCGTCTGTCGGCGGCGGGGAACCAGATCCGAGGCGGCGAACGACGGCATAGAGGGAACAGCTCTGGTGTGGTGGACGGTTGTGACAGTGGAGCGGCAGCAGTGAGGCGCAGGACGGCGTGGTCGGAGTGGTTCTGGTACGGCGCACGTCGGCGTCGGCGTCATGGAGGCAGCTCTACCTCGACTTCAGCTGCTAAGTCCTTGAGGGCGTTGTGGTTGCGGTTGCGTTGGACGACGACGTCGGGGCCGGCTCTGGCGTGATGGAGGAGGGCGACGGTGGATTGGGCGCTATGGGGTGGAGGACGGAGGAGGCTGGGGTTTCGCGGCTGGTGGAGAGGGCGTTTTGGCGCCCATGGAGTATGAATGGGGAAACGGAGGGAGGCGGGGAGCTAAGCGGGAACAATGTTTTGGTTTGGGACGTGCTTGTTTGAAATTTGGGGAAAGTTACAAACTTTGCCCCCATCTAAAATTTCAGACATATTGCGGGTTGGGGGTAGGACAGTAATCTCAGGTGTCCCAAATGTGGGCTAGATAGATTTCGGCCGAGCGCATGGGTGTTTAGGCGCCCACGGCGTATGAATGCTTCTCGGAGGCGGTTGAGACTGGCGTCTTGGTGAAGTTACAAACCTACCCCAGTTTAGACCTTTGGACATCGGGTCGATAGGCTACACGGGCCAGAGTCAGGACAGTAATTTCCTACCACCAAACATTAGTCTCGCGCGGTTTCAGGTGACCAGAGGCCTATTTGGCGCTTCGTTCAATGTTTGGGAGCAGAAGCATTAACGTTTTCGGTTCTCTTGAATTGAACTTTCAGGATTTGTCAAACTTCACAAATCTTTACTCTTGAAAATCCTAAAGCTACGATTATTTTGGAATGGAGGGGGTACATTTGAATATACATTGTACACGAGTATATATTAAAAAATATGCAACTTACCTCAGTTCATGCATGGTTCCAGATATAATCTCTTTGGTTGCAAAAAAAGTTAGACATGGGTATGAATATATATAGCATGTTCAAACGCACAACAAAGATTGATGCCCCCTTTTACATCTGATTTACAAATGCCATTATCTCGGGTTCAAATAGATGAATGCACTTCCTATGAATTCGAATCTTCAAAACCCCTTTTATGTTGAATTCGACATGTATTCTATTTCGTAGCTAGCTATTTGGAATGTATCCATGCAAGTGACAAATGTATAAAGTGCTTCACACTAACAACATGGAGTGCACTAATTAATGTTTATATATGAATTGCAAAAGCATCCATTGCCTCTATTTCAAACCGCTCTCACTCTATGGATCGATAATATGAAATAAACACATGCACATGCTAGAATTCAATAGAGTATGGGTGTCTGATAGAACGATTTTCGTCCATACACAATTTGCAAAATTCATGATCTCATCCAAAAATAATAATGTCATTTATATTTTAATTTAATGTGTAGAACCGCCTTTTACACGTAGATGCACTATGCCTCGGCCCGTTCTCACAAACGCGCTATATATCTCTCTATCTACCGCATAAGTGCACACACTTTATATGCATCGGCATTTCTCTTTCACACATGCTCACAATCTCTCTCGGGGTGTCGGGGAGTCTCACGCACATGCTCTCTCTGCATCTCTCTCTCTCTCTCTCTCTCTCTCTGACTACTATGTACCACTCCTTTCACTAATCTCAGTTGGAAAACACTATTTCTCTCACATGCATATATACACACGCACGGTCTCTACTAGCCCTCTATACGCACATATATGTGCCTACGTGTCTCCCGCACGCACATTATCTTTAGGCCTCTCTCGCACACATTGCCCCCCCAGACACACCTCTCTCTTAGTAGTTGGCAGATATGATTCCATCATATCACTCGGTAGGATATCCCTGACTGTTAGGCTGGATAGTAATACGAGGCAAAGTTTTACCGTAGTTCGGACCCTTGTAGTTGAGGAAAAAGCCTACTCCTGGTACTGTATATTAGTGATAGGGGTGTGTACAAAGTACACGTGAATACCAGGCATTGTGCGTGTGTGTATACTATCGATGAACTAGCCCCCAAGCTTCTATAACATACTGGGGGGCCTAGGGTTACAAATCATATATAGTCGGCTTATCACCAGTGGGGATAGAGTCCTCCGCGACTCTGGTAGCTAGCTTCGTGTTGTACGCCGAGTCCTCCACATGGTCTTCGTATAACGCGTCTTGATCCAACCTATGTGGCGCAGGATGGAACCGACCCATGGGTCCTCATGTTGACCCACCACAACTAGAAATGATGTGCCCACTACACCACACACGCAATCGTCCTCTAAGAAAATAAGCATATACAATAGTACAATGTTATACATGAAAGTTAATTGCATGGTGCATCCAAAAAAATTTGTTCTGCATTGTGAATGTTTATATATTCTCCTAAAATATTAGTCACGGGAAAGAGAAACGAAGGGCATATCTCTCTTTGTCTCCACCGGACATCCCCTCTTTCTACACCACTTTCACGTACGCACACAAACTATCTCTCAGCCCTCTAAAAGTATGCATGCGCACGACACATCCACGCATGACGGTCACTGTATTTCAAGCTAAAGCACTATACGGTCACTGGACTTCAGAATATGCTCATTACGGTCACCGTATACATTCTCGTGGTGATCATACGGTATCTAGCTCACGATACGTCTCCATATTTTCTTGATGACACTGACGGACTTTGCATTTGATGCGTGCTCCGTATTTTGTTGACGACATTACGGTCATTGTATTTGAAGCGAAAGCACGATATGGTCACTCGACTTCAGAATAAGCTCATCACGGTCACCACATACATTTTGTCGTGCTAACCAACATGTGGTTGGATGGTTAGGAGGACAGTGGTTTCTCGAGCCCACCAGGGTTAAAGTCCCAGTGCTCGCATTTATCCTGGGTTAATTTCAGTATTTTCCGGCGATGTGCGTTCAGTGGGAGGAGACGTTCCACTCGCTACGAGGCACCTATGGTGACTTCGTAAAATCTCAAGATCATATGTTGTCTCACTCTCTCGAAGGTGCTCATAGGGGTAGGGTCTGCGTGTGTGCGCTTATAGCGGTGAGTGCTTGCGCGTATATATGAGCCCTTGCGTCTGTACCGTGTTAAAAAAATACATGTCATGATTATACGGTCACTGGCTCACCCGTACAACTCCGTATTTTGTTGATGACACAATCAATTGACCAGTCAAACGTTCCACGTGGCGCAACTAGTGTTGCACCATCGGGGCGCGTAACCATGGGGCCCACCTGTCAGCTCGTATATGAAAGAAAGAAATGGTAGTTTGAGTCTGTACTATGTTAATAAAATACATTTTAGGGTGATCATACGGTCACTGGTCACCATACAGCTCCGTAATTTGTTGATGACACGATCAATTGACCAGTCAAACGGTCCACATTCAGCAGCGCACATTACCATAGGGCCCACCCGTCAGCGCATATATGAAGGACAGAAATGGTAATAAATTAGTGATCGGTGGGTACTCGAAGTCATGAGACCTCTGGTTGGCAGTCGCCAGCGGTGGGGGGGGGCGCGTTGATTGGGCGGTGGGGTGGGGATCGCCGGAGAAAAAGCTCGGCGTGAGGGGGCCTAGAGGGATGGCCGGTGCGGCGGCGGACCGACG
>NC_057802.1:328485325-328515116 GCF_018294505.1 Triticum aestivum | reverse complement strand
AGCCCAATCCGAATTGGGAGGGGCCCCCCTTTCCTTCCTCCCTCCTTCCTCTTCCTTCCCTCTCCCTCTCCAAATAGGAAAAGGAGGAGTCCTACTCCCGGTGGGAGTAGGACTCGCCCCTTGGGCGCGCCTCCTCCCCTTGGCTGGCCCTCTCCTCCCCCCTTTATATACGGATGAGGGGGGCACCCCATAGACACAACAAAGGATCCCTTGGATCTCTTAGCCGTGTGCAGTGCCCCCCTCCACCATAATCCACCTCGATAATATCGTAGCGGTGCTTAGGCAAAGCCCTGCGTCGGTAGAACATCATCATCGTCACCACGCAGTCGTGCTGACGGAACTCTCCCTCAAAGCTCGGCTGGATCGGAGTTCGAGGGACGTCATCGAGTTGAACGTGTGCTGAACTCGGAGGTGTCGTGCTTTCGGTACTTGATCGGTTGGATCATGAAGACGTACGACTACATCAACCGCATTGTGCTAACGCTTCCGCTTTCGGTCTACTAGGGTACGTGGACACACTCTCTCATCTTGTTGTTATGCATCACCATGATCTTGCGTGTGCGCAGGAATTTTTTTGAAATTACTACGTTCCCCAACAAGCTATGTGTTTAATCTCTCTCTCTCTCTCTCTCTCGTGTTCTTGTTGATTGCATGATCTTGATGTATCACGGGCTTTGTTAATATATTCGGATCATATCGTGTTTTCCCCTCTCTATCTTGTTGTGATGAATTGAGTTTTTCCCTTTGAGATTTTGTTGTTATCGGATTGAATACTTTTATGGATTTGGGAACACTCTATATATGTCTTGTAATTGAATACTCGTGGTGACAATGGGGTATCATATTGATTCACTTGATATATGTTTTGGCACTCAACTCGCGGATTCCCGAGGTGGCATTGGGGTAATCTATGCATAGGGGTTGATGCACGTTCTTGTCCTTGTTTCTCCGGTAGAAATCTTGGGGCACTCTTTGAAGTTCTTTGTGTTGGATTGAGTATTATGAATATGAATTTGCTTTGGTGTTATTTTAGTACGAACTCTAGGATAGATCGAACGGAAAGAATGGCTTTGTGTTATTTTAGTACAGACTCTTGAATAGATCGAACGGAAAGAATAGCTTTGAGGTGGTTTCGTACCCTACAAACAATTTATTCTTATGTTCTCCGCTAGATAGGAACTTTGGAGTGATTCTTCATCGCACTTTGAGGGGTGGTTATATGATCCAATTATATTAGCATTGTTGAGAGATTACACTAGCGAAAGTACGAACCCTAGGCCTCATTTTCAAGCATTGCATTACCGTTTTTGTGCTCGTTTACTATTTGCTACCTTGCTCTTTTTATTTATTCAGATTATAAAAATATATTTCTACCATCAATATTTCACTTTTATCACCATCTCTTCGCCGAACTAGTGCACCTAAACAATTTGCCATTGTATTGGGTGTGTTGGCGACACAAGAGATTTCTTGTATTTGGTGGCAGGTCGTTTGAGAGAGACAATCTTCATCCTACACCTCCCATGGATTGATAAACCTTAGGTCATCCACTTGAGGGAAAATTTCTACTATCATACAAAACTCTGCGCTTGGAGGCCCAACACGTGTCTACAAGAATAAAGTTGTGTAGTAGACATCAAGCTCTTTTCTGGCGCCGTTGTCAGGGAGGTGAGTGTATGAAGGTATATCTTTAGATCTTGCAATTGTATCTTTTAGTTTCTTGTTTTATCACTAGTTTGGTTTATAAAAAGAAAACTACATAAAAAATGGAATTGAGGTTGCATCATATTATTGATCATCTTTATATATCTTTCTTGAAAATGATGGATTGGAAAATTGTGCTCAATTGTTAGAATAAGAAGTCAATAAAATTTTTGGCACAAAATATTTGAATGATGAGCACGATCGCAATGTTGTTAGTATGAATTCTTTGAATATCCATGATGCTAATGATATGCAAAGTCATAAGCTTGGGGATGCTATGTTTGATGAAGATGATATTTTTAGTCCCCCATGATTTGATGTGCAAATTTGTTATAATGAAAGCATGCCTCCTATTTATGATGATTACAATGATGAAAGTGGATTTGGAGAGGTCTTGACTTTATTTAGTGATGAATCCACCATTTTGGATGAGGCTTCAATTGACTATGATGACAAAGTTGCTATCTATGATGATTATGGTGATGACATCTATGCTATTAAGAATAATGATAACCATGAAACGTGTCATCATGTTTTTAATTTTCACTCTCATGATAGTTATTTTGTTGAGTTTGCTCCCACTACTATTGATGAGAATAAATTTTCTTCTGTGGAGAGCAACAAATTTCTTATGCATGTGGCTCATGAAAAGAATGCTTTATGTGATAGCTATATTGTTGAATTCATTCATGATTCTACTGAAAATTATTATGAGGGAGGAACAATTGCTTGTAGGTATTGCAATAATATCAAGTTTCCTCTCTATGTGATGAAAATTTTGAAGTTATGCTTGTTTTGCCTTCCTCTGCTAGTTGATTCTTGTTCCCATAAGTTGTTTGTTCCCAAAATCCCTATGCATAGGAAGTGTGTTAGACTTAAATGTGCTTGCCATGTGCTTCATGATGATCTCTTTATGTTTCAATCCTTATCTTTTATGTGAGCATCAATGAAATCATCATGCCTAGCTAAAAGGCATTAAAGAAAAGTGCTTGTTGGGAGACAACCCAACATTTACCCCTACTGTTTTTGTGTGTTCACATGATTAGGCTACTGTAGTAACCATGTGTTTGTAACTTTTGTTTCAATAAAGTGCCAAGTAAAGCCTTTGGGATCATGTTGGGTGATAGTTGATTTTGATCTTGCTGAAAAACAGAAACTTTTGCACTCACGAAAATAATTCTCATTTTAACAGAAGAGTGATTTTGAGTTGATTCTTTTTGCAGAAGATTAATATAAAAATTTATCACATGGTCCTAATTTTTTCATAATTTTTGGAGTAGAAGAAGTATGGTTTGAGTACAGATTACTACAGACTATTCTGTTTTTGACAGATTCTGTTTTCAATGCATAGTTTGGTTGTTTTCTAGTTTCTATGGCTTATATTGCTCAATATAAATTGTGGAAATGATACGCTACAGTTGGCATTGTGTGGAAACAATTATGAATCTTGTCTTTGATAGTACCAAAGTGAAATGGTTTGCTCTTTATCATACTAACCTATCTCACGAAGTTTTGTTAAGTTTTTTGTGATTGAAGTTTTCAAGTTTTGGGTGAGATGTCGATATGATGAGAATAAGGAGTGACAAGACCCTAAGATTGGGGATTACCAAGAAGCCCCTCAAGGTAATATTCAAGTTAGATCCAAGCAACTAAGCTTGGGGATGCCTTGGAAGGCATCTCCTCTTTCGTCTCCAACATTATCGGTAACTTTACTTGGAGCTATATTTTCATTCGTCACATGATTTGAGTTTTACTTGGAGCATCATTTTATTTTGCTAGGATTTCCTTGCTGTTTTTTATAATAATGTTTTGCATCTTTATTTTCAATAAAAATTTCAAGGATAGCTTTTACCATGCTTATTTTGCAAGTATACATGTTGCTGTTTGAAAACAGAAAGTTTACCGCTGTTGCAAAAATTCCGTAGAAAAGTCAAAATGTGATAAAATGATGAAACTTTTTGCACAGTAAGCTATGATAAATTTTCTACAGTGTATTAAATTTACATAATTTTTGGAGTTAGGGAAGTATTGATACTCTCTCATTGTTTACAGACTGTACTTTTTTGGCAGATTGCTGTTATGTTTGCATATGTTTGCTTGTTTAATGATTCTATTTGAGGATAGGAGTATTAAATATGCAAAGGAATTTAGTATGCAATGTTGAATAATAATTTTAGTGATTTGCTACAGTAGATAATGATAAGGGTTTTGCATTGGTTTATACTAACCTATCTCACGAGTTCTTGTTGAGTTTTGTGTGGATGAAGCTTTTTGAGATTTAGGGAAACCGTGATATAAAAGGAATTAAGGAGACAAAAAAGCTCAAGCTTGGGGATGCCCAAGGCATCCCAAAATAATATTTCAAGAAGTCTCAAGCATCTAAGCTTGGGGATCCCCCACCTTTCTTCTTCAACGATTATCGGTTAGTATTGGTTGAGCCTAAGTTTTTGCTTCTTCACATGATGTGTGCTATTCTTGGAATGTCATTTTGTTTTGTTTTGCTTGCTATTTTAATAAAATACTTAGAACAGAAAGTTTTTAATTAAAATAGAGTCATCAAATAGTTTCTAGAGAGGCTAGGTAAGCGGCACTCACATCCCGTCAATGAAGCTCTTTTCTATGGAATTGCTCTAGTGCTTCACTTATGTCTTTTTTAGCACGGTGTGCTTTAGTATTTTTGAAGAAATTCTCTCTTGCTTCACTTAAATTAATTTGAGAGAAAGAAATATTATACTCATGATCTTCACTTATATTTGTTTGAGCTTATCAAAAGCAACACATGAAAATTAGTCCCAAAGTGATAGATATCCAAGAAAGATATAATAAACACTTCCATGAAGATCATTGGACAAAATAAACTTGATTCCTTGTAATAGTTTTGAGATATGATGATGTGATATGTGAGTTATGTTGATGGGTAATTATGCTTTAGTAAGAATATTGGTGTTAAGGTTTGTGATTCCCTATGCAAGCACGAAAGTCAATAGTCATGCAATGAAACTACATCCTACTAGTGGTGCATTATTCGGTGTTAATTATGCTCAATGCTCGCTTATGAGATTATTCATTTCGTGGTTGGTCGCTTCTCTTGCTAGCCTTCATTTTGCACTAAGTATGATCACTACTAGTGCATCCAAAATCCTTTAAACCAGTTTTGCCACATGAGTCCACTATATCTACCTATATGCGGTATTCTTTTGCCGTTCTAAGAAAATTTGTATGTGCCACCTCTAATTTTCAAAATAAATTTCTCTTTTGTGTGCTCGTACCGCTCGCGAGGCGGTGAGGGGTGGCCAATATTTTCCATGCTAGATGTGTTATTCTCATGATGAGTGTTTATTCACTTGCCATTGCACGAGGGTAAGGCAAAGGTATTAGGGATGCCCGGTCCCGAAATGAAAAATGAATTTACTTTATGTTGTCAAATAATAAATTCCTTGGAAAGTGTTGGTATGGAGGGCAACTGTGGATTCAGCTAGCCATGGAAAGTGAAAGTATGGTGGAAAAAGGAATAAACTTTAATTTCTGTGTGGGAACCGCCTATGATATATCTAGCATGGAAAGTGTTGGGAGCTCTAAGTCATTTTCGTTGGTGGGAAAAGTATGCCTCTCAAAATGTTTTTATCTCTTTTTTCGCTTTGAGCTCTGGCACCTCTACAAATCCCTACTTCCCTCTGCGAAGGGCCTTTCTTTTACTTTATGCAATTTTTATTTTTAATTTGAGTCTCCATCTTCTCTTATAAAGCACCAACTAGGAGGCACTATGATTGTACTTGAGCATTGGGTGTGGCTAATATGCGAGTGTGTTTCATGAATGGATCAATGATTAAGCATGATGGGCTAGGGATAACTTATTTTAGCATTGATATTTTGGAAGACATGGTTGCTTGTTGATATGCTTGAGTATTTGAGTCTCATGTCAAAACTGGACTATTGCTTTGAACCATATAAAAAGTCCAAATGTCCATGATATAAAGAAAAGAGTATATGATGAATATGATAGGTAGCATTCCACAAAAAAAATTCCGTTTTCAATTGCTACCTTATCATGATATGTTTTATGAGAAAGAGTTGCTGTTATGATGCTAGGAAAAGTGATTGAAATTATAATTGATCAAACTTATGCACTTTGCTAGCATTAACACTTCAAAAATCATTTCTTTTATCATTTACCTACTCGAGGATGAGTAGGAATTAAGCTTGGGGGTGCTGATACGTCTCCAATGTATCTATAATTTATGAAGTATTCATGCCATGTTTACAACAATTTTTATGGTTTTGGTATGATTTGCATGGAACTAACCCGGACTGACGCTGTTTTCAGCAGAACTACCGTGGTGTTGTTTTTTGTGCACAAATAAAAGTTCTCGGAATTGGACGAAACTTTTTGACGATTATTTGGATCAAAAGAGACCCCCGAAGCTTTGTGGGTGGGCCAGAAGAGCCACGAGGAGGGCACAACCCACCAGGGCGCGCCTGGTGGGCCGTCCGTGCCCCAGTGGGTTGTGCTCACCTCGAGGCCCATCTTAGCGTGAAACCAACGCCAAAAAATCCTATAAATAGAGAAACCATCAGGGGTTAACATAGATCAGAAGTTCCGCCACCGCAGGCCTCTGTAGCCACTGAAAACCAATCTAGATCCCGTCCTGGCACCCTGCCGGAGGGGGGAATCATCTCTGGTGGCCATCTTCATCATCCCGGCGGCCACCACGATGAGGAGGGAGTAGTCCACCCTCGGGGCTGAGGGTTTGTACTAGTACCTATGTGTTTAATATCTCTCTCTCTCTCTGTCGTGTTCTTGAGATTGCATGATCTTGATGTATCGCGGGCTTTCTTAATAGTCGGATCATATGGTGTTTTCCCCTCTCTATCTTGTTGTGATAAATTGAGTTTTTCCCTTTGAGATTTCGTTGTTATCGGATTGAATACTTTTATGGATTTGGGAAGACTTGATATATGTCTTGCAATTGAATACTCGTGGTGAGAATGGGGTATCGTATTGATTCACTTGATATATGTTTTGGCACTCAATTCGCGGATTCCCGAGGTGACATTGGGGTAATCTACGCATAGGGGTTGATGCATGTTCTTGTCCTTGTTTCTCCGGTAGAAATCTTGGGGCACTCTTTGAAGTTCTTTGTGTTGGATTGAGTATTATGAATATGAATTTGCTTTGGTGTTATTTTAGTACGAACTCTAGGATAGATCGAACGGAAAGAATAGCTTTGTGTTATTTTAGTACGGACTCTTGAATAGATCGAACGGAAAGAATAGCATTGAGGTGGTTTCGTACCCTACAAACAATTTATTCTTATGTTCTCCGCTAGATACGAACTTTGGAGTGATTCTTCATCGCACTTTGAGGGGTGGTTATATGATCCAATTATATTAGCATTGTTGAGAGATTGCACTAGCGAAAGTACGGACCCTAGGCCTCATTTTCAAGCATTGCATTACCATTTTTGTGCCCGTTTACTATTTGCTACCTTGCTGTTTTTATTTATTCAGATTATAAAAATATATTTCTACCATCAATATTACACTTTTATCACCATCTCTTCGCCGAACTAGTGCACCTATACAATTTGCCATTGTATTGGGTGTGTTGGGGACACAAGAGATTTCTTGTATTTGGTGGCAGGTCGTTTGAGAGAGACAATCTTCACCCTACACCTCCCATGGATTGATAAACCTTAGGTCATCCACTTGAGGGAAAATCGCTATTGTCCTACAAAACTCTACGCTTGGAGGCCCAACACGTGTATACAAGAATAAAGTTGCGTAGTAGACATCAACGCTCATATCGCCGACGGCTTCTAAGAAGGAAAGCGACGTCGCTCATTTGTCCCGCCCTTGCCAGGTTCTGTCGCCCATGTCCGCCGCAGCCGCGGTGGCGACAGGAATGGGAGGAGGAGTGGCAGCGCGCCGGCTCTGGGCGACCCAGGTGGCGCAGTCGCCGCGCTACCCTTTCCCAGGAAAAAGAACAAGGTATTTGGCGGCACCGCCCCTTCGTGATTCCTCACTGACCACGCCTGACGCTCGGAAGGATCACCGAAGCGGGCAGGGATAGTGGTACGCGGTCTCCTCCCCCTCCTCCACTCTTACTGCTGACGATCGAGTCGTTCGGGGACCACATGACCAACATCGATAAAGCCCACGCAATACCCGGTCCAAGCATTTACCCCGCCAAAGGGAAATCCTGAGTGGAGCGTTGGTGCGAATCCGTTGCCTCACACCCCGGCAAGCATGCTCCGGCATGGCCTTCCGTGCCAGCGTGACCTTTATGCTCGCAGCTGTGGTGTCGCTAAGCGTTTTGAGCGGGAGGGGAGAGGGACCGACTTTACCCCTTTTTCGTACATTATTGCTTGCAAGTGTTTAGTTCCCCCCTCCCCTCTGGCCCTTGCCAGGGGTGGGCGTGCGATTAATAAACCACCAAGATTTCTCTCTTGTGCGTGCACTCTATTGTCAAATATTACAGCACTGAGGGAGAGGAGCAAGCTCCACCCTCTCAAGGTATACGGATGCGGTGGATGACCGCAGCCAAGAAGGGGAGGGAGCGCGAACGAAAGCTAAGTCCATGTGTTCGCTGGCTTTTTCCCAAAGTTTACATTTGCTTATCCCTCGAACGACCAAGTTTGCGCGTACGAGCGATTCTTCCATATGATGGCACCTTATTGTATTTCCCTGCACCCCCGCTTTCTTTCGAGCCTGCTCAATAAAGTGGGTGGCTGTGTCAAATACTCCCAAGGAAAAACCTGCAGGGGCATGTCTTGGCCAGCTGAATTCTAAGGACCAGCTCCTCATAGCAATCGCGGCAGGATGTTACTGGCGGGCAGCCAAATCACACGTTAAGAAATTAATTGTATGAGCAATCATGGGTAAAATGCGAGAGGGATAGCATGCATTTAAACTTAAACTTAAGTAGCACCAGTTTAAGGGTAGAGACGGTACAGAGTCTAAACACGAGACATGCGCAATATTTTGTTACAGGACGCCATGGCGACAAGAATGACTCAGGTCTGCGCCTGGTGGCCTTCTGAGGCCCTGGGAACAGAGAGGAGCTTGTAGGCAAGGGGCCCGGCCTTCTCTTCGGCAGTAGAGACGTCAGCGCCTGCCGGCAGCCTCCTGAAGCCATCGGCAAGGTTGAGCTCAGGATGGTGTTAGGCGAGGTGGCTCAAAACCATGAAGAGGGCGTCGTGAGCGAGCCTTCTAGACTCGTTTGCGAAATGAACGGCTCTTTCCTCCACATGCGTCTTCAACCCCTTGATCAAGCCTTCGAAGAAGAGCGTCAGCTTGATGCTTGGGACCTCATTCCTACTGACCGAGAAGGCCTGACCCTTCATGGACATCATTGAGATCTGGGCGGTGAGGCGCTCGGCGATGTCGACCAGGTTCTTGATCCAGAGGTCGCGCTACCCAATTTGGTTCGCCAACTTGTCCTCTACATCTTTTTGGAGGACCATCGCGTTCTCCATGTCCTTCATCAGCTTCTTCTCGCGAGCCCCAGCAGACTCGATCGTGCTCTCCAAAGTGCCAAGCCTCGCCTTCATGTCCTCAATGGTACCATTGGAAGTCTCAAGGTCCTGGCTCTTGGAGGAGAGCTGCGATTGCACTTCTTTCAGAAAGGTTTCCGCCTTCTGGGCTTCCTCCTTGAGGGGCGCAACTTCTTTGGCACTCCCGGCAAGCTCCTCTGTCTGCCCGGCCACCCGTTGGTCGAGATCAGCTTTGGCGGTGGACGCGGCAGCAAGGTCATCAGCAACCAACTTTAGCTGGGCGGTAGAGTCAGTGGTGAGCACGTCCAGGGCCGCCTTGTTCTTGTCCTCCTACTCCTTGGTGTGTTGCTGGACAAGAGCTTCCAGTTCTTCATCTTTGGCGCAGAGAGCGGCCTCGAGGCTCTCTTCCCGGGAAGAAATGTCCTTCTCCTTGGCGTCCAGGAGCGTTGTGCGCTCCGCCAAGTGGGCTTCCCGGGCGGCGACATCCTCTTTTGCCATGGTAATCGTCTCCTATTGCTGCGGAAGGACTTGGAACTCTTGCTGTGCAACTCGCATAGCTTGTTGCTCTTGTCCCTCAGCTTCTGATACACGTTGTTGGCGGAATCGCGTTGTTCCTTGAGCGCCTACCATTTTTGGCTGTACCTGTTCTGCATCTCCTTGACGCCTGTTGCCACGGACTCCAGAAAGGACAGGTCCATGACTGCACTGACGGAATCGTCGGCTTCTTCAACTCGCTGAGACAGTGGCGTCATGATACGCTGGATCTCCGCATCAAGGTCTGTGCTCACTGTCGCAGACAAGCCGGGGGCTCCAAGCCCAGGTTGGGCCAGGACCAGTGCTTGGCTACTCGAAGATGGCTACGGGGCCGCGACCAAAGCGTCAAATTGGGGAGGAGGGCTCATGGTTTGAAGAGAAACCTTCTCTTCGACTACCACCCCCAGTCCCGAGACGCTGCCAGGGGTCTCCTTTGGGACCTCTCGGGCATCCCTGGTAGCGTGTCCCTGGCCCTCCGCAGCAGCAACCCTGGTCGCCTCTTCAGCAGCATCTTTGCCGATGTTAGCCACCTCTTCCAGCAGCTCTGGTTCCTCGACCTCCGGGGTTGCGAATGAGATCAGCAAGCAACGATAAGGAAATGATATGCATCAGAAGGTCAGAGACCAGAAGCGAAATGTTGAAAGTAACAGAAGCTAGAAAGACAAACAAGTTACCCGGAGTTATTTGCCGTGGAAGGGCTTCGGTTTCCCCGGCAGCATCAGTTGCCGGGACATGATCACCACTCCCTTCCCCAGTGACCGTGGCGTCAGCTTGGGCCGATTCTTCCGTAGAGGCCCTCACCGGGGATTTCTCGGCCTGGGTACTGGGAGGGGCAGACCCCTCTTGAAGAACCTCTCCCGGGGGGCTCTCCCTTCTTCCTTGGCCGGAGATGAGGCGTGTTCCTCTGTGCCACCCTTGGTAGGAGAAACCGGTTTCATGCTTCTGTGTTGGGGGCTGAGCTGGGGGCTTGGCACTGGATCGTTCGTATTGCTCCCCGCCAGGCCCACGACCTCCGAAGGCCCCGACGACTCCGCCTGCCTGAGCCGTTTGGACCGATGGATGAGGGTTTCTTCCTCCTCTTCTTTCCTGTAAAAGACAGCAGACAAGGTTGAATCAGCAAATCAAAAAATGTGCAAGACATCAACGGAAAAGGAAAAATGTTCCCTTACTCTAATTCCATAAGCATGGAGCCCAGCACGAATTCCATAGGCGGTGGGGGTGCTCTGCTTCTCTTCAAAGTCGGGGGGTACCTTCCGGCAACTTCAAACCCTGCTTGGGCGCAAGGGGCTCCGGCAAGGATGAGCCATTTGAAGAGCTTGAATCTGATTGGGAGCTGGGTCAACTCCTATGACCGTTCGTCGCTTGGCGGGAGGGGTTTTGGCCTCTGATAAGCGAGAAGAGAAGCGGCGCGCCATGTCCGGCCAGTCGCCTTTGGAAGTGGTCTTCTTCACCCTCTTGGCGGCAGGCGCGACGATAGGGGCCGCTGTTCCCTGGTTGGGCCACCTGCGAGGGCGCTGCTCTAGGTCTGGTTTGGGGGCTTGTGGGCCCGCTGTGAGCCACTCCTCCTTGGGCTGCTCTATCCCCTCAGCTTCATCCCCTTCTTGGGTTGATGCTGCCGCGACATACAGAGCCTCGATCCCGGCAGGCTCATCCCCGATAAGCTCATCCCCGCCAGGCTCGTCCCCTGATACGTCTCCAATGTATCTATAATTTTTTATTGTTCCATGTTGTTATATTATCATTCTTGGATGTTTTACAATCATTTTATAACAACCTTATATCATCTTTTGGGACTAACCTATTGACATAGTGCCCAGTGCCAGTTGTTGTATTTTGCTTGTTTTTTACTTCGCAGAAAATCAATACCAAACGGAGTCCAAACGCAGAGAAACTTTTTGGTGATTTTTTTCTGGACCAGAAGACACAAGTTGGGCCAAGGAAGTATGAGAGGGGTGCCCTGAGGGGGGCACAACCCACCTGGGCGCGCCTGGGCCCCCAGGCGCGCCCTGGTGAGTTGTTCCCACCTCGGTGGCCTCTCGCACCGCCTCTTTGCTCTATAAATACCCCAATATTCAAGAAACCCTGGGGGAGTTGACAAAACACAATTCCAGCCGCCGCAAGTTCTAGAAACCACAGATCCAGTCTAGACACCGTCACAAAGGGGTTCATCATCCTCATTGGTGCCTCTCTGATGATGCATGAGTAGTTCATTGTAGACCTACGGGTCCATAGTTAGTAGCTAGATGGCTTCCTCTCTCTCTCTTTTGATTCTCAATACAATGGTCTCTTGGAGATCTATTTGATGTAACTCTTTTTGCGGTGTGTTTGTTGGGATCCGATGAACTCTGAGTTTATGATCAGATCTATGTTTTTATCCATGAAAGTTATTTGAGTCTTTTGATCTCTTATATGCATGATTACTTATAGCCTCATATTTCTTCTTTAAATCTTTGGTTTAGTTAGGCCGACTAGATCGGTTTTTCTTGCCATGGGAAGAGGTGCTTTGTGATGGGTTCGATCTTACGGTGCTCAATCCCAGTATCAGAAGGGGAAATGACACGTATGTGTCGTTGCCATTAAGGATAACAAGATGGGGTCTAATTCCTACATGAATAGATCTTGTCTACATCATGTCATCGTTCTTATTGCTACTCCATTTCTCCATGAACTTAATACACTAGATGCATGCTGGATAGCGGTCAATGTGTGGAGTAATAGTAGTATATGCAAGAAGGAGTTGGTCTACTAATCTTGGATGTGATGCCTATATAATGATCATTGCCTGGATATCGTCATGATTATTTGAAGTTCTATCAATTGCCCAACAGTAATTTGTTTACCCACCGTATGCTATTTTTCTTGAGAGAAGCCACTAGTGAAATCTACGGCCCCCGGGTCTCTTCTTTATCATATTTGCCTTCGAGATCTATTTTTATTCGCTTTTATTTTCAGATCTATATTTCCAAAAACCCAAAAATACCTCGCTGAATTTTATTTGCATCTATCAATCTACTACAATTTTATCCCGTCAACTTGACAATTTCTGGCACCATTACCCGAAAGGGA
This sequence comes from Triticum aestivum, assembly GCF_018294505.1. Lineage (NCBI taxonomy): Eukaryota > Viridiplantae > Streptophyta > Magnoliopsida > Poales > Poaceae > Triticum > Triticum aestivum. The sequence goes on along the minus strand of NC_057802.1, from coordinate 328,502,319 downwards.
TTGATAACCCCTTTAACACATCGGGTTGCAAGTATTTGTTCTTTGTGTGCAGGTACCATTTACGTAGTATTGCGTGGTTCTCCTACTGGTTCGATAACCTTGGTCTCATCACTGAGGGAAATACCTACCCTGTGTTGCATCATCCCTTCCTCTTTGGGGAAATACCGACGTAGTTCAAGCGACATCATCCCCGACAATCTCCTCTGAGGCGCGCCCCTCGCTCCTGCCGTGGGAAGATCCTGCACCTTCTTCATCCTCCTCTTCCTCCTCCGCTCTCCTGGGCCTCGCCTTCCCGGCGGCCCGGAGTGCTTTGTCCTCCTCAATCCACTTCTTGATGAACTCCTCCTCCACTTTTGAGGTGCGCTTGAACATGTTGGTCTCCACTCTGACGGCCCTATCTTCCAGACCAGAGAACCACTCGATTTCCTCGTCAATTTTGGGTAGTTGCCAATCCCCCGCAACCCCATAGGCATTGCAATCTGGCATCCACTTCAGAATCTGGTCCAGAGCAGAGTTGGTGTTTAGCGGGACAACTTTTGCCGGCAACTTGAACGGTCCAAGGTTGTCGAACAGTTGTTCGCACAACCAGGCATGGTCGTAAACCGACAAATTGTTGGTACAGGCGCATCCTATCTCCGGCATCTCCATACCGCTAGGCAAACCTATCTCTTTTCCGCAGAGGGGCAATACAGCGCCGGAGGAAATCGGCCCCCACCTGCTCAATGGTTAGCCCGGCGGCTTTAAGACGAGCTATCCTGTTCAGCACCGGGCGGAGCCTGTCGTCGGTGAGCCCGACCTCCCTCCAATTGTTTCTACACACGATGCACTCCGTCTGTGCCTGGCGGTACTCTGGGGTGTTCTCGTCCTGAATCCAGCTCCAGTCCGCCCTCCACTCTTCCCATCTATCGCGTTGCTGCCCCGGCAGATAATCCCAAATCTCCCTCTTTTCCCTCGGAATCCATCTAATGTTCCCGAGCGGTGGGCTTTGTTCTCAACCCGCGGGATGAAGAAGTGCCTGAACAGATCCACGTTGGGGGCAACCCCGACAAAGTTCTCGCACAAATGGGCGAAAATCGCCATGCACGCCATTGCATTTGGCGTGAAATCCAGGAGGTGGAACCCATACACCACCATCATTGCCTCAAAGAAATCTCAGAAAGGGAGACAAAGACCGCAGAAAAAATATGCACAGAAAACCGTATGAATTCGGCGGATCCTTTTTCCCCTCCGACAGGACCATGGGCACCCCATGCCCCTTTGGCACTTCCCTTCCCACATGTATCCATACCTTGTGATCAAGGCATCATTATCCAAGCTCGACGGGAAGAACACCACATCACCTCATCGCTTCTTGTCTAGCTCCGCCGCTCTCTTCTTGTTCCCTTCCGAAGCCGTCTCCTTCACGGTGGCCGCATGCTTCCCTCTGGCAGCGGCGGATTTCTTTCCCATCTCCAGGAGCCTTGTAAGGGATGGAAGGTCGGGTGTGGTGTCGGAGGCGAAATGTGGGCACGGGGCAGTCGCGTGGCTTGAGGAAGAAGACGATGGATGGGGAAACGGGTGCGAATGAGCCGCGCCCTTTCGCGTTTTTCCTTTTATGGGGAACAAGCGTGGGAGGGTGGCTCTTCGCTACTTTCTCTCAGAAAGTTACCATTTTCCTTTACACTAACTGCTACAGTCCCACGACCCCACGACCTGCGGTAATTACGCGGAGTGGACGTTGGTTTGACTGGTCATCCAAAAACCGATGCATGCGTAGTGCCTCTTCGACACGTGTCCATGCACTGTTTGGGGCCTAACCCAATGTGCCCAACGACATGTATGGCTCAGGCCCGGGGGCTTCTGTTGGGGTCACAAAGAGGGGTGTATGTTTCCACTACAAAAAAATACACTTCCGTGATGATACGTGTTTGTCACAGTAGGTCACGTTTTCTGTCATGCATGTACATCCATGACAAATTTATGATTGAATCAAGATAGTCATACCTGTGTTGTCGTAGAAGTGTTCCATGACATTACCAAATTTATCATCACGGAAGTGTCCACTTCCATGACGATAAATCGCGCGTCACAGAAGTGCTTTCGTCAAGGGTGACTAACACGTGGCATCCACCGTAACAGAACGCCGTTAAGCTATCGGGTCTGGTTTTGGACCGATAACCCGTTAACAGCCCCGACCAATGGGGATTTTCCATGTGTAAAATCATCATTGGCTGGAGGAAACACGTGTCGGCTCACCATTGGGACAGATGTTATCCACTCATTGGACCCAAAGCGCCTATGATACGTCGACACGTGGCACGGCCCAACAGAGGCCCATTCCTGTGAAAAGGCCGGCCCATTTGACTTGGTCAAAAGGTGGCGGGCTGACCCACGGCAAGCCTGTTAACGGCATGTTCGCATATAGCCCATTTACAGCCCGCTAACCCAGGGCCCGTTTATGGCCTATCCAAATTAGGCCCAGTAGCGTCATCTAGGCCATCCAATATATTTCCAGCCCGTTTTAACTTCCGGCCCATGTATGGCCCATGACGTCTTTCGGCCCATATGAGGCCCTTATTACTCTCGGCCCATTAATGGTCTGTGGTAAAACTGGCCCGTAATGAACAGTGTATCACTTTATACCCATTAACGGCACGTGGTGAAACTGGCCCGTAATGAACAGTGTATCACTTTATACCCATTAACGGCCCATTATTCCGTTGGGCCGTTTCCAGCCCATGTTATCTTTCGGCCTTTTCGGGGCCCATTTATTCTTGGGCTCATTTCCACATTCGTTTACTTACGGCCCGTTACTGTCATTTTCTGCTCGTGGGCCAAATTCATCCCGTGGTTACAGTCGGCCCGTTTGTGGCCCGTTAATACGTTGGGCCGTTTTCATAGTGTCATCAAAATACGGCCGATTAACAACGGCCCGACTCGGCCCATGAACGGACGATTTCAACTCTAGCCCATTTACGGCCATAATGTGGTCTGTTATTGGCCCATGTTTGGCCAACTGATCATAAGTCCGTAGAAGGCCCATTGATGATACGGCCCATAGAAGGCCCATTGTTTCTACGCCACATAGAAGGCCCATTGTTTCTACGGCCCGTAGGAGGCCCATGTTAACTACAGCCGGTGGGCATCAAAGTTCGCCACCAGTGCAAATATAGGGAACACCCTACACTATACAAAAATGGCTTGCTGTTTTCTTCAGCCGGTGGCTGCACGTTAAGAACAAATTTTGTATCGCACCAAAACAAATTACAACTATAAAACAAAAGAAAGGTTGGCATAAAAGTTAACAGTCTAGCAGATAAATGCACCACCAGAAGTTCAGAAGCTCAGTTCATTTGACCTGACTGTTACGTTTTCATGATGTATTGTCTAATGGAGCACCATAACCTTCGCCTTCAGTTCTCCTAGGCTCCTGAACAACATAGCAAATGTCTGATAGTCTGGTTTCAAAACCATGCATATCTTGACAACATCGAACAATGTCTCTCCTTGTTTCACAAAGGGTCTCTATTAGGGAATGGACTTGTGTCTGGAGCGCAGATACAACATTGTTTTGAGCTTGCATATCTTGATCATGAGGCAATTTGGACGAGATTGCCTTAACAACCAAGCCAGTATTACGCAGGAACGTGCTTTTGGCACTGTTAGTGGACAGGTACTGACCCACTACAGCAAGAGCTGACATTGCGGTTATAGTTGCCTCGCCACCTTCAGAAGGTGGCGGTTCCACCATTTTTTCCATAGCTCGCTGAAAAGTTGTGGTTTTACATTAGTAGTACCAGAACAGAAGATATTAAGGAGGCAGCAAAACCAAACAAAATAGCTTTGGTCTATATACAGAACTTATTCTGGTGAACCCATGTAAAATAATAGTTGTATTTTATTGCAACGTACATAATAAAACCAGGTTCCAAACATATGACCATGTACCATCACTAATGTATTGTCTATTTCTTCACATTGTATTGAGGGCTAAGGATAAAGAGACGAAGTTTATAATACGGTAAGCATAGTATGACATCATTCATATCACAAAACAACTGAGAACAGACAAACAGGCAATTTTAACGTTGTGTGGGCAAGTCCAGCACGGAACTAGATTACAGGTCAAGATCAAAAGAACATCACTCCTCTCTTTTAACCCTTGTAAGGTGCAATGATACGCTAAGACAATTGTGTATAAAATTGAAAAGAGTAATAGACATTGACTGCAAACCATGCAGTTCAAGGCACAAGTCAGAGTAAGTAGTAGTTAAAAGGCATGAGGATTAAGGACTTACAACAGCGGCTTTGACTGGTGTAGTCATGCCCTTCTTCTTGCTGGTGTGACAGTCCTTGAAGATTTCCACAGCATTTGGTTCAGGTACTTTTTGGTCCTTGCGGGCTTTCCTCTGCATTTGGAACAAGTCAATATAAATCTGATAATATGGTACAGCGAAAAGAGTGAAACAACAGCTAATTACAAGAGCCTCGCAGTGTGCAATATAGCTACGAGATACTGTCGTCTGTTGGAATTTCACTTTCGTACGGTTGGCCTTGTTCTTTGAACAGTTCACCTACAATAAGATAGATTTGTGTGGCACATGCGTAAATAGGACTTCAACATGTGATCTGATGACATACATATAATGTACCTGATACTTCGGATCGGACCAGTGTTTAACGAGGCCTCTCCAGTCTTCATCAGATATATTTTCCACTGGAGATGTTTGGGCAAGTTCACTATTAGCCTTGCCTTCAAAGTGAGTTTTCCTCAAGTTATACCAATACTGTCCTAGAGCAGACTTGAAAACATGGGTGCAAGCTTGTTTGGTTGCATCATCTTGGCTATCCAACTTGAACCTCATCTGTTGAAAATTATAGGAGTCTCATTATCAGCAACCTAGAAAGTATTGGACAGAGCAAGATGATATTACTAGTTTCCATACATAATCATACTTACAGATAAATCGTCGAGGAAGGTGTTGAACTAGGTTTCGTCTTTGTCATTCCTGTACTGAATCCATGTTGGGAGGATACGTACATGACACCTAACAGCAACCGCTGCCTCTGATACTAACTTGGCTGACTCTGTAGCATCACGTGGCCTTTTTAAACCTGCCTCAAAACGGATCTCCATTCTTCCTCCTCTAGATTTAGTTAACCTATCGAGCATTATCCCTGATGTTTGTTTCCTCTTGCGCCTAGGTGCTAGTCCAACAACAAACATCGGAAGTGTTAGTGTACATCAAACTGTGAGACTACATATAAAGAAGCATGCAACTGTAACTTGACTCCAGCAACTACCTTCTTGCTGTTGAAGCTCACAAAGTTCATCTGATCTTGCCAACTCATCTTGTGTCAAGAGTGCTTCAGAAGTAGTGTCAGGTGGCAAGGGAGCTTGGGAACATGCTGCTAGCTGAGTTGACCAACGAGTAAATCGTGCAGCTGGTGGTACTGTGGAAGGTGTTGCAACAACTAGGGTTGTCTCTGCTTGTTTGGTGGCAGCTATTTGTTTCTGTTTGGCTTGTTTTGCAGCTCGTGTAGCACGGGATACCCTGGTGGTACAATTTTCTGCTGGACTTTGACCTTCTATTGCACCATCAGTACCAGCAGAATCTGCAGGAATGTTCCGCTTCCCTTTCCCTGTCGTTCTGTCTTGCTTCCTCTTTCTCTGTGCCATGTTAAGTCAAGCCTACAAGAAAAACGAATAACATAGTTCTTCAGAACAAATGTACTTTGATGTAAGAACATGGTGTGATAGACAGATATTGTATGTTCTAGAAACAGGACACGTGTCTTAGTCAGAAGTATAATGTGTAAAGTAAGCACACGAAATTCAAAAAAATTAGAAGCAATACAAGCTAGACATCATACATAACATGCAACCATATATAACAGTGCCAAGTTAGAGGGAGCACCTGTGATGGTGCACTTGGGGAGACATGCTCATCACCAACACAGCTATGTTGAGTGTCTATGCAGGTGTTGTCTTGGAAATCATCTTGGGGGGATGGAGGAGTAGAATCTGTAGAGACCCTCCATTTGGAAGGAGCACCTTCATCCGCTGCCTTGCTAACTTCCTTCCGCTTTATTGATTTTGAATTGTCAAGTAAAACCAACAAGAAAAAACAATAAAATTCACTCTTCAGAACTCATTCGTGCATGATACTGACAATCACTACTTTGATGTAAGGCAAACACATGATTCCAGGATGGAATAATACGAAAAACAGGACGGCATGGCATATTCACAATTGTTTGTGTAAACTAAGCAGAAACCATTTCACCAAATAAGAAACAATGCAAGCTAGACACCACGTGAAAGATGCAACCAATATGACTCTGCCAAGTTAAAAGTGTCCCATCATAAATGGCATTTCAACAAATTAGAAGCAGCGCATGCTATAAATCATATCAAAGATGCAACTAATATCACACTGCATATACTGAAGGTGTCTCGTCATATTGATTTATGCGGGATACAAAAAAAAATAGTTTTATGTGAGGACTGCTTAATAGACAGATGTACTATGTACTAAATACAGGAAGGCATGTCACATTAACAGGTATAATGTATAAGCTAAGCAGAATAGCACATGCAGTTTAACCAGATTGGAAGAATTACAATCTAGACACCATATGCAACATGCAACCACATATCACGCTGCCAAGTTAGAGCAAGCACCTGCGATGCTAGTGTAGGGGAAATGCGGTAATCAACTACAGAGCTACGTTCACTATCTTCATCTAGCCTTGTTGTTTCTTGAGAATCATGTCGGGAGGCTGACGCTACATTCTTTAAATGAGGAGTAATCCACTTGCCAGACTGCCTCATCATAAGTGATTGATGAGGGATACACAAGAACATTAGTTTGATGTAAGAACATGGTTAATACACAGATGTACTAGTATGTACCAAAAACAGAAAGGCATGTCATATTCAAAGGTATAATGTGTAAGCTAAGCATATGCAATTTAACCAAATTGGAAGCAATACAAGCTAGACATCCGGCTGGAGTGGTGAGCATGATCATCTAGGACCTGAGAGCCTGGTGGAAGGCGGGCTGCTTTCACCATCACGGCTTTTTAGTTGGCTTCCAGGTGATGCCTCTCTTTGCTGGGCTTGTCACTGGCTCGGCCAGTGCCCTGACTAGCTATTTGTCTTCTGGTGCTCACGGGATGGTGGTTCATGTAAAAAATATCTTTCCTTATCTTAATAAAGACCAACTTCGGCCTTTCGAATACAAGCTAGACACCATATGGAACATGCAACCACATATGACACCGCGAAGTTAAAGCAAGCACCTGGGATGGTGGTTCATTGCGAGCGAGGTCATCAACTTCAGAGCTACGTTTACCGTCTCCATCTGCTGACACTGCACCTATTATAAGGCTGAAACGTGTCTGGCTTATCCGCGTACGACGCTGGAGCGACTTCTCTCTTTTCTTTTTTTCTTCTCTCATAGCAGCAGAGTCTGAAATACCCTTGCATAAAAACACAATAGTGAGAGTATGGGTGAAGTGTGTGCAGAACTAGTGCACTGTAAAAGTAGCAGATTGCAGGTGGCTGAAAAATAAATGACAGGAGACATATGATAGCTCTACAACATTGCATGGCAAACAAAATTAGATTCTACTCCGTATGATTTTGTAATATATGAGCACAGGAAATGCAGGTACTCCTCCAGCACACCACCACATGTGGTCATATCAAGATAACAGTCGACTGAAAATAAATAGGTCAGTCAATTTTTTAATGAACCGTCTGATCTATAAGGAACGGGCAGATGGCCTTCGTCTACCTCCCGCCAGTCACTGTTGACGATCTTTCTCGAACCGCCAGCGACCACCAGCCCAGACCCCTGCCTCCGCCGCCCCGCCCTCCCCTCGACCTCACACCACCGCCGTGCTTGGCAGTGCCCCCAGGCCATCCCTTTAATCCCGGCCGACCTCCAGATCGGGCGCTAGTAGCTCTAGGCCCCACACGCCCCTAAGATAAACACCGAGGCGCTGCTTCCCGGCGTAATAGGCGGACTAGCGCCTGTTACGTCAGGGAATGCTTCCGTTAATTGGGAATCAACTGACCAAGAATTGAAATTCAGGGGGGCGACGGACCTCTAGCTAAGGTGAAATAGTATATGAGGAGAAACCTTGTGCATCGCAAGTTACTAGGAACATCGAGTATCAAGAAGAAGCGGTCAACTAGTGTCTTCTGTGGGATGAATACCGTGCAAGCAGACACGTAAGATTTGCACGAATAAGGGAAGAGGAGTACTATTTTTGGTTGCCGGTGTGGTCGCCCCCACATGTCGCGTCGATCTTCTTCTTTTTGCCGGGGAAACCGATGTTCTGGAGGAGGGTGCAGGCTTGGACGAACCCATGGCCAAATTGTTGACTGTGTTGCCATGGCTGTATGTCGGCGGAGGGGAAGGAGATCCGAGGCGGCGAAGGACGGCGTAGCAGGAACAGCTCCGGTGCGGTGGAGGGTGGCAAAGTTGGAGCGGCGGCGGTGAGGCGCAGGACGGCGTGGTTGAACTGGCTCGGGTATGGACGGCTTGGCCTCGGCTTCAACTACTAGCCGTGGAGGGCGTTGCGGTTGAGGTTGCGGTGGACGACGACGTCGGGCTATCGGCTCCGGCGTGATGGAGGAGGGCGGCGGTTGATGGGTGGAATGGGGTGGCGGACGAAGGACGCCGTGGTTTCGCGGCTGGTGGAGAGGTAGTTTTTGCGCCCACGGAGTACGAATGGGGAATCGGACGGGTGGGCGGGGGGGAGGGGGAGAACTATGTTTCGGTCTGGGACGCGCTTGTTTTTGGCTTTTTTGAACAGAAGATGGGACGCGCTTATTTGAAATTTGGGGAAAGTACAAACTTTGTCCCCCTCTTAAATTTCGGACCTACTGCGGGTCGGGGGTAGGATGGTAATCCTAGGTGTCCCAAATAGTGGGCGGGAGCGATTTCGGTCGCGCGCATGTGTGCTTAGGCGGCCATTGTGTATGAATGTTTTTCGGAGGCGGTTGCGTGGCGTCTAGACGAAGCTACAAACCTACCCCGGTTTAGACCTTTGGACGTCGGGCCGGTAGGTTTCACGGGTCGGAGTTATTAGAAAAGTAATTTCCTTGTACTACCAAACATTGGTCTCACGCGGTTTCGGGCGAGTAGAGGCTCTTTTGGCGCTTCGTTCGAAATTTTGAAACACAAGCATTCACGTTTAGAGTACTCTTGAACTTTGAGGATTGACCTAAATAGACAATGTTAAATTTGACCTTGTATGTTTGAAAACCTCATTAAATTATCCGCTTCTTTTTGAAATTTTGACACTTGAAAATCCTATAACTACGATTATTTTGGAATGGAGGAGCTAAATTAGAATCTATTTTGTACATGACTACATATGCTATTATGTACAAAATCAGAGCAAAGATTGGGGGCCCCATAATTTAGGTATGATTTACAAATGCCATGATATAAAATTCAAATAATTGAATGGACTTCATGTTGAATTCGATTTTTTAAAACCACCTTAAGTTGAATTAAAATGTATGCTAGTTCATAGGTAGCTATTTATAATGTTCATTGTGTAACTTTCGTATGTATAATGTGCTTTACACACACAACATGAACTATACTCACGTTTATATTCGATTGCTAAAGCGATGCATTGTCTGGAGTTCAAAATACTAACTATGTGGATCAATTGTGTCGAATAATAACATAGACATGCTCAAATTCGATAGAATCTAGATGTCTGATGGATCAATGACCGCTCCTTACGTGAAATGCAAATATCATGATCCCATCCTAATATTTGGATACAATTTATATCTTTAATCAATGTGTACAGCAGTCTTGTACGTGTAGTTTCACTCTCCATCCGTGGTCTCTCACACATGCTCACACACTCTCTCCCGAGGTGTCTTTCTCACACACATGCTCTCGATATAACCCTCCCTCCCTCTCGTAACCATTTACGACTGTTTTCACTAACCTTTATCACAAGCACTCTTCCTCTCGCAAGCATACACACGCACAATCCCCATCGACCCTTTCTATATACATAGACCTGCCTACGTGTCTCCTGTACGCACATTATCTTTAGGCCTGTCTCTCACGCATTATCTCACACCTCTCTTCCTAATCGACGAGTATGATTCTAGCAGAGCATTCTGTAGGATGCCCCTTAAAGTTAGGTTGGATGAATAGTAATATCAGAGATAAAGGGGTTACCTTAGTCAGAGAACCTAGGGTTACAAATCCTAGCCGGCTTTGTCAGTGGACATAGAGTCCTTCACAATTATGCTATATTTGTCTTGTACGACTAGTCATCCATGGGTCTCCCTAAATGCGTCACGGGCCGACCAATGTGGCGCAGGACGGAACCGAACGAAGGGCCTCACCTCGACCCACCGGACCTCACGCGGTGACACACCCTCTGCCCCCACATCTCGTTATCTTGTCACACCCACACATACCAACACAGACACCACACACACAAAAAATATTCTCCTGGTGCCTCTATCCACTCCCCCCCTTGCATATACACACTCAAGGGAATCTCTCGCCGTGGCGTCATATTCGTCTCTCTCTCTAGACCACTCTCATTTCTTGTGCTATCTCTCCCATGCCCCCTGTCGGCCCCTCTATCCATGCCTCTCTCGAATATGTAATACACACACATACCTCTCTAGGCCCTGCCAAATGCATCAACTACACATTCACACATGTCACGTACCCCATTTATCTAAAAAGCCCTCTCTTCACATTTATTTCGCATACAACATTCCTTTTGAATAAAGTGTGGCCAAAAAAATATTTTAGAATTTCTACATATATACAACATTACAAAGTTATATGGAGGAGTATGAACGCTTGCATTGCATGGTGCCCACAATGATATTTATTCCGCACTGTGAATTTGTATATTTTTATACTATATATAAAGTTAGTCATAATAAAGAGAAACGAAGAGCATCTCTCTCTCCATCGCATACCCCCCCCTCTACGCCCCTTTCACGTACGCACACAAACTATCACGAGGTCCTCTAAAAGTAAGCCCCCAGCACATTCACGCATGTTTCATCTTTCTCTCGCGATATATACAGTGACGATCATTGTATTTGAAGCGAAAGCACGATACGTACATTGGACTTCAGAATCCACTCATTACGGTCACCATTTATGTTTTGTGGTTATTATGCAGTCACGGGCTCACCGTACAACTCTGTATTTGCTCAAGACACGACTAGTTGACCAGTTAAACGCTCCACGTGGCACCTCTAGTGTTGCATCACATTATCTCACTACCATCGGGCCCACCTGTCGGCTTGTATCTACTCTACATCTACACTCTTATAAAATACTAGCAAGATGCCCATGCGTTGCATGGAACATCAAGATGCATTTGTATGAGTAGTTTATCTTGTGGGAGAAAAGGATGAACAAGGGAAGGCCTTATTTGCAAGTGTGGAGAGGGTGTGGGTATCTTTTTGCAAAATTGCCATAGTTTCCTTCCTATCCGTCAGATATAGATCGGACGACCTATATTGCAGGATGGCAGGCACACGATCATCACCGACTATGCTTTTTATAAGAGTAGGGATAAAATACACTCTTATAAAAACAGAGTTGGTGATGATGGTGTGCCTTCCATCCTGCAATATAGGCCGTCCGATTTATGTCTGATGGATAGGAAAGAAACTATGACAATTTTGCAAAAAGGTACCCACACACCTCTCCACATTTGCAAATAAGGCCTTCCCTCGTTCATCCTTTTCTCTCACAAGATAAACTAGTCATACAAATGCATCTTGATGTTACGTGCAACGCACGGGCATCTTGCTAGTAAGAATGAAAACAAACGACAAAAAAATATTGGACGGTGGTTCGAAGTCATGACCGCGGGCATAGTGGACAAGGTGGCCTTGTATTGGTATGTTGAGCCGTCTGTTTTAACACACAGGAGCTGGTGTGGTGATTATACACGCACGCACGCATGCACACGAACTGCATGCACGCAACACTCACACAAACACATGCACCCACGCACGCACGCAACACTCACACGTACACACGCACGCAACACTCACACGCACACACGCACGCATGCATGCACACACCAGTACACCACACGACCAACACACACTCTCACGCTCAAGTGCTCAACCTACACGTGCATGCGCACACATCAGGCCCTGACAGACACATACACAACCAGGTGAATCCCGCGCACGGGGTGGAGTCTTGTTGCGCATGCGTAAATTTGTGTTTATCTGACCTTTTCCCTATGCGAACTGACAGGTGGGACCCACAAGGAACGTGGTCAATTTAACTAGTCAACATGGTGCCACGCAGACTATTTGGCCGGTCAACAAAGTGCAATCCGATGTTGAACCGTGAGCAAGTGAGCGTATAATCACCGCAAAACGTATATAGTGACCGTAATCAGCTTATTCTGAAGTTCGGTGAATGTATTACACTTTTCTCTCTGTAGGCCCTCCAAAACTACATCTCTACACGTTCTCGCTTGATACATCTAACAACTATGCAATACAGCACTACTACTACACTCTAACACAATAAATCATATGTGTTTTTAGTTTTACTAGATATCATATTGTTACTTAATTATTCAGTTTGCATACATTAAAATTGCCTTTGAAATGTATGGCTAGTATCATATACCGCGCGGGAAAAATCCCGCCCTTTCCTGTTTAGTCGGGTTTGTATCGATGGATCGTGCGAAACAGCAAAACTATAGTACTATATACAGTACAAGTGACAGTTCACTGGGTCGTCGTGTCGTGGACTCCTCCGTCTTAAGAGTGGAGCGCTCGCTTTCATAAATCTTCTAGTCCCTTTCGCCGACATGTGGGGCATCAAGCTATCGGGTCCACGTGCCATACCGGAACACAGTACAGAGCAGCCGGGGTGAAGCACCCAGTCATGGCGCCGGCGTAGTAATGAGCAATGAGGCGTCAAATCACAAAGCTGCACCTTTCCCGCAGTTAAGTTGGAGGGATGAAGTAATAATGCTAAAAAGAAGTTGGAGGGACGAAGCAACCATCATTTCACTCGTTGCTGAATCCGCTTCTCCCTCATCTTCTTCAAGTTAACCATGTGTTGCTTCTGCCGTTGTTCTGCCTCATGTGGGAAGCGGATCGGCTTGGTAAAGCACTGACATGTGGGACCGCATGTTAGCAAACCACCAGGACAACGTCCTCTAAAAATAAGAAACCTCCCCTGCCATCCGCGTGGCAAAATCACCTCCTTTTTACTAATCTTGATTCTATAATTTTTAGATCAATATAATTGAGATTTGTATAGATAGCACACAGGAGCAAAACCAAGTGGTACGGTTAAGGGCATCCACAATGTGTAGCCAAATGTGAAAATAGCTTTTGGCATCGTGGGAACCATTGTGGACGGTGTTGCCAAAGCCAAAAGGATGGAACCGAAGCTCCCTGATTGATTGATTGAAGGAATAGAAAAATGCAACGTCTCTCCTCTTTCTCCCGTGCTTGGACGCATGTACAGTATAGAGGACAGAGTCTACTCCCCTGTCCCTTCTATCACAAATCACAAAGCAGTGAGGCATCAAATCACAAAGCACGGATGAAGCAACCATCATTTCACTCTTCGCTGACTCTGCTTCTCCATCATCTTCTTCGAGAAACCATCTCACCGCACTAAGCTGGACGGACGATGCTATTGTGTACGAGTAGTACTAGTACATTTACGCGTCCTTTGGTTCAACGGACTTCTTGGATGCAAATAAGGCGGTTGTCTCGGCTTGCAGGCGGCACTTGCGAACGACTTACCATGGTCTCCCTCAATGGTGTTCTCCGTCGAACGCACTTCGCCAAACCACAACGTTCGAGATATCGTCGACGTCACCGCAATGGGGAAGGAAGTCAAATATAGTTACTACCTCCATTTTTTTGTACACAAGGCCAGTATATCAAAATTACAATTTGCAAAAGGCCACTAACACTAATCAAGAAAAAATTGATGGGGTTTGCCTCGTACTAGCAACCAAGGACATTAATATCCCCTGCATGCATGCGGAAATGAGAAGGTTGGTTTGCATGGCGCTGCATTAATCAAGCGATGGGGAGTGAGATGGTTAGCTCTTTGGGCTTTGGAGAAAAAAAATACGCATTAATTGACACGTGAAACGAGGATTTGTATCGATTAATCCCGCGAAGGAAAACCCTGCCTTTCTTTTTTAACACTAGTACTCCTAGTACGTAGTACTACGTACTTATCCTGTTTGGGTCTAGGCCTTGCATTGCCATACTTCGCCACACATTTTTGCCAAGCTTGCCTAAAGTTTTCAAAATGAAAAGGAGGTACACTTGCCCACGGCTGTCGCGGTCGCACCGCACCCTCACACGGTCGCTCCTGCACGCCGCGGTCGCACCGCACCCTCACATGCACAGTCGCTCCAGCATGCCGCAAACCCAACCAAGGGAATGCACCCTCACTGACACGTGATGTCGCATGTGAACAAACCAAACTCAGCCATCCTACCGCTGACACATAATTTTCGTTCATAGAGTATGTTTATCCAAGCGCATGTTGGGGAGTATCCGTACGGCCCGTGCGGTGGTCTGTTGGGGAAGAAGAAGAGGTGAGGAAGAAGGGTTAGGAGACGTAGGATATTCATCCAACCGCCTGAAATGGTAGACTGATCCAAGTCAGGTGACTTGCATAACAATATATGTTTTTACACATCAAAAGATCCATAAAAACAACAACATAAAGAAAAACTATCACTGCTCGCGGAACGAGACGGCCTCGTCGTCTTTGGCTGCCGGCGCGAACCAGCCATAGCTGCCGATGTGTGTCTCCGCACCGTGGTTGTCCTCGGCCTCCAGCTACTCGTTCACGCGGAGCGTGTGGGCGCTCTGCATGGACGAGAGCACCGCCCGGTTCAAGTCGAGGACGTCCGGTTCCGCCTGCAGGAGGGCCTCGATGGCAGCGGCATCCGCGCGCTCCGCGCCAAGTCGAGCCTCCGCCGCCCGGTACAAGTCCAGGACGTCCGGTTCCGCCTGCAGGAGGGCCTCGATGAGAGCGGCATCCGCGCGCTCCGCATCGAGTTGAGCCTCTGCCACCCGGTTCAAGTCCAGGATGTCCGGTTCCGCCTGCAGGAGGGCCTCGATGGCAACGGCATCCGTGCGCTCCGCCTCAAGTTGAGCCTCCGCCGCCCGGTTCACATCCACGACATCCGGTTCCGCCTGAAGGAGAGCCTCGATGGTAGCGGCATGCGCGCGCTCCGCGTTGAGTTGAGCCTCTGCCTCCCGGTCCTCCTTTAGTATCGCCAGGTTGAACCGGTGGTCCGCCTGCACCATGGGGGACTCGGACGCCGGCACGAAGTCGACGTCCATCGTCTCATACCCATCAGGGGCCTTCTGCACCGCGACCTCCGCCATGAACATTGGATCGGCTTCCTCCTCCTCGTAGCTTGGCTCCGGAGAACTCGAGGATTGGCCCGCCGCAAAGCGAGCTTCGGAACGGAGGTCTCTGGCGCCGACCGCCGCCGCGATTTCTGCGCGGCGCTCCGGTGTCAGCATCTTGTAGTACGTGATCTTGCGGCACACCATGGCTTTCCGGCGAACTAGGGGACGCTTGATGCGGGCTAGGGGATCGAAAGGTGGGGGAAGGGGCTGGAGACTAGGTGTGGTTTTAGGGCAGTGGCTGGCATAGGCCGAGCAGCGAAGGTTCTGGTGTGAATAGTGGTTCCGGTGATGACCGGTCAATCAGTTTTGACTATACATCGCTCTTGTCGCGTTCGCGTTGCAGCCCGGCACGCTGGACCCTCCACGTCGCTCACCGAATGGAACGCGCTTCGTCTTGCGTTTTTTCCCGCTTGTGGGACCGCCGTTGAGAGCAAACCGACGTCCCTCCCCCTCCCCCGCGCGCGTCATTTTATGCGGAGTAAATAAAAACAGAGGGAGTATACTACGGATGAGGATCCCCTGACGTGGCCGAACCCATTGAGTAACTGACATGCGGGGCCTAGCAAGCATGGGGTCCTCCAGTAAGTGACCGAAAGGGAGGGTAAGGCAGGGATATGTATGTGAAAGGAGCTTCCAATGATATAATTTTCACATTATACATCTCATGTACTATTAATCTTGTCAATAGTCAAATGCGGTTTTGAAAAACGCATTAGAGCATGGTTAATAATATAGCCAGTCGATGGCTATAAGGAACTGCCATGTCATCTATAGCCATCATCTATTATATGCACTCATGCAGTAGTGTGGGCTATAAGGTTGGCTATTTCCCGCAAAAAAATTATAAGGTTGGCTATTGTATTAGTACTTTCTTCCATCTCCTCTCCATCTCTTTCTTCATATTTATTGTACGTATTTAACTAAGAATGCGTATATAGCTAGGCTCTTGCATGAGAGCACACTCCCCTTACTTTTTCACATCTCTCTCCTCCACATAGGCCCTATATAAATGGACGGAGGGAGTACAACTATGAGCACTGCATACTCTAGTACAGATGTTGTCAGTACTCCACTAGTACTATTGGACAGGGAGCTTAAAAAAAGTTACTATTGGACTGGCTATACGTGGCGAAATCCTAGTAGGAAGAGCATGCGCGAGAACAAGCACATTCACGTGGTTGAAAACAAATTGGAAACCATCTCGAGTACAAATCTAGGAGTACGTATGAATCTAACAATATTGATTGGGCGTTGTTGAATGTTGATACTTTTTTTATCAAAGTAGAAATACTTTGACTACACATAAAACTTATATGTAAACTAGAAAGGATAGGAGGGAGTATATTGTACGTTCAAAAACGAAACGAACATTGGATACCCTTTATATATGATTTGCGGATGCTATGATTACCATTTCAAAATTTTGAATCCGCCTTAGGTATCACACATGCCCCCACTCGTTCTCTCTCGATTTCATCTCGGGGTCCGGAGATCGATTAAAAGAGGACTAGGGTGGGTACAATACGTTCGCTTCGCTTATGAACGTACAATATACTCC
>NC_057802.1:328482548-328485065 GCF_018294505.1 Triticum aestivum | reverse complement strand
TTAGAAACAGACCAAACCTTTATCTCCTTGCACGACACGCAATTGATCTCTGAACATCAATCGATCTCGTCAACATATGTCGGGGCATGAACCGAATGGGATGTCAAAACTAAGACGCGAAGCGACACGTAGTGGAGGCAAAGTGAAACTTCAAACGAACCGTTTGTTTGTATGCATGTCGGACAAATTACAAATAAACATTGGAAATACAAGCATGGTCTAGGCCCACATGCGAATGATACTTGGCGGAATGTTCAAATGAGGCATGCGGGAGGATGGACTTGACCGGAGGGCGACATGATCGATGGAGAAGAGGGTTGGAGAGGAATGAGAAATAAGCAAATGCCACATGATTATACTTGAACGGCTCAAATAAACAATAAGTTGTCTCGCTTGGCCTGCATAGTGAAAGGCCTAATGCGCAACGCGGAGCACTGACGCTCGAATATGGCCGGGAAAACAGGGAAACCGACATGTGGGGCACACCTGTCGGGACGACATAGCGCAAACTAGTCCAATGGAGGAGCTGGCCCACGACCTCCTCGCCACCGGCAACCGTTCATGTGGGTCGTGGGGGCCAACAATGTGGAACAGCTCCAGCACAGCCTCTGGACACGGAGACCGCGGTGAGCGACACGCTCATCATCGCTAGACGCGGTTGGTTTCAGTGTGCTGAGGGTGGCGTTAGTGCTGTGGCACGACCAACAGTATGTTTGGTTTGTGCCCAAGGTTGCCCCATCAAAGCATTGGGTAGCCAAAATTTTGGTTGAGGTTTTGGTTGCCCATGATTTGGCCGACATCAGCAAGAAACATGAACTAGAGTTGGCTAGAGTTCATTGGCATGCCAAAAAAATGGCAACCATCCAAACAAAGACCAATATTTGGGTCATGACCAAAATTTTGGTAAGGTGCACTTTGGCCACAATCCAAACACACCCCAACACCCGGCTCGTCGAGGATGCCCGGGGCGTCGGGACGCGTCCGCGGAGTGGTGTAGCGCGGCCAACTGCATCCTCAGGACCTGAGACCATGCCGGGTCGTCTTGCTTTTTCAATGACATGTGTCGATCGCATGTGAGCAAAGGGCATCTCTAACGTTGCCACGACCGCAGCTGACTACCCTGGCACACCAAAAACCCTCGTCCCTCGCGCCGTCGCGCGGTGCGTTCCCAGCCGGCGCCAGCTGCCCGCATTCATGTCGTCCGTCCGTATGCCATCGTTAAGAGGCTCGGTGCCCGAGGAACCAACTCCGGCGACTTAATGACGCACCAGGACGCTTGGCCTCACCGGAATGCGCTACTTAAAGCGGCAACGCCCAGCTAACCTCCACACCATAGCGCTTCGTCCTCCTACCTGGAACCACATCCGCCATGACCGCAAGCGTGAACGCTCTGCGGGAGAGCTTGTCTTCGGGGATGGAGCTCGAGGTCGCCGCCCTCGCTCAAGTCGCCGCACAAGCGGTGGCCACGCTGGCGGCCGACGACGGGAGCACCATCAGCCACGCGTCCTACTTGCCGCCGTCCAACGTCCGGCACCGCCGAGGTCGGGGACTCCTCCGAGGATGAGTAGGGCATGGGAGGTGGCAGGGCATGGTGTGCCAACTGGCCGGTCCATCTCCCGTGTTCTACTTTTCCTTGTCGGAGACTGCACCTTCACTTTACGGGTCTTGAACCCCGCCCCCGTACATGGAGATCGCAGATGGAGGACGTTGGCCGCCGCCGTAGAATAGGTTACGGTCGGATTTCTTTTATTTTCCTGTCCTATAAAAGTTCGAAATGTAATGAAAATCTGCCGTGTTGGCATTAATCTCGGCCGGTGTATATGAACTTTCACAATAATATAGCATATTATAGGAGTACTAGCAAGATGCCCGTGCATTGCATGGAAGATCAAGATCTTGTGGGAGAAAAGGATGAACGAGGGAAGGCCTTATCTGCAAATGCACATTCACACATTTCACATTTTTTTACATCTACGGGAACCTGGTTAACGTAAATTGCCTCTCTCTCTCTCCTCCCCTGATTTTCATGGTGGTGGGCCCCTCCCTCCCCCCAATATACAATCAACAGCTCACACATTTCACATTATGTTAATTACGTAACTCGGACTATGTAGGTGTAGCATTACTCGTCCGAAAAAACCCAACTAAGTCAACCTCCCAGCATATCGCGTGGGAAAAGACCCGGCCGCGCCGTTTTAGTCGGGATTACCGGATTACTAGTAGTAGTATCGATGGATCGCGCGAAGCAACAAGTTTTTTGTTTTTGAGGGGGCGAAGCACCTAGTTTAAAAGGAAAAAAGGCGGTACACTCACAACACCCCTATCACGGTCGCATTGCACCCCACACACGTTCGGTCCTGCACACGGCTCACGCAAACGGAACGTGCTTCGGCTTGCCTCTTCACTGACACGTGGGACTGAACTTGGAGAAACCGACCATGCGCCAAAATCCCCCCGCCCACCGCGCGAAAATCCTCCCCCCCCCCACCCACCCAAAAATTCCCCCCAAATCCTAGA
>NC_057802.1:328467240-328482284 GCF_018294505.1 Triticum aestivum | reverse complement strand
CGCCCTTCGGCCAACTAGCCAATAATATTCCCCAAACCCCCGTCCCCCTCCACTCCATTCGCTCTGCCAAAGCCGCCCTCCCCGCCACGACGATACGTCGGGGTCGCGGTTCGTCGAGGGGACGCACGGCGATCCTCCCGCTCCCACAGTACGCTCTCGTAGACTACCGTCCTCTAGCCGCGCCACCACCGCTGGCGACGTTCTTGTGGAGGCGCACGGCGGTCAGCGCCGCAACCGCTGGCAACGTTCGTGTGGAGACGCACGGCGGTCAGCTTCTCCCAAGGTACGCGCATTATAGAATAAGGCCCCGTGCATGACGGTGTAGCGCTGAATGTTAGCTGATAGACGCTGTTAATCTCACTATTTGCCGAAGTAGTTTACAGTCAATATGCTCTGCTTAAGGCTTCCTTGCCCTGTTCTGCACTCAATCTGCTTAGCTGAGATGGCATGCCGAGGCCGATTAGTTGCTAAAATATCCTGCCATATATTTAGTGTGACGTAGATTGCCATGGTCTCGTAGCCAATCTGTTAGGTGAAATAGCTCTACACCGTTTTATACTCGATCTTTGTTGCTGCGATGGCCTTCGATAGTTTGATGGCTGTGTGCTCGGCCTCATTGACTGCTGAAACAGCCTGCCATAATTTAGCACTCAAAGCTGTTTGCTGAATTAGCTTTACATATATTTCGTTACTTAGATCTGCTCGTCCAAATATCTTGCCATAGCTTTAGACATCGACCTAGGTATTTTCTTCTGGACTTCATAAAAAAGCATATATGTTTTTCCTGTAATATCTAGTAGAAGAACTAATTTGTATGTCTAACAGACAGGACTTGGATAACTTCTGCTCAAAGATTCTCCGCTGCATATGTCGAGGGGGTTGAAAACTTCATGAACTTTATCATAGCTGAGTACGGTGGTCCGAAATCAGATGTGCTCTGCCCGTGTAGCAGTTCTATGAATTCAGTTACAAGACCCCAGTCAACTGTGCACAATCATCTACAATTGTATGGGATGTCGGTCACATATACTAGGTGGGTTCAGCATGGTGAAGCTGTGAACGTCAATGTTATTGACTACGTGGAAGCAGCAGATCACCATCTTGATCTGCCTGATGCTCAGGTGGAAGAGGAGGAGGAGGTGGTGGCGGAGCCAGTGAGTTTGACCAACATTGAAACAATGCTATGAAATGCTCGTGCATTCCGTGAATTTTCACCTGCAGAAGAAAAACCGTGGGCCCGCATGTTGGAACAATGCAACGTGGCTGTCACCCCAGGAAATAAGCTGTCAGTATTCTCAGCTATGGTCACCTTTCTTCAGGTGAAGACATCTGAGCGGATGACCAACAAATCATTCGATGCGATGTTGGCTGCTTTCCGCAAAGCTTTCCCTGACGCGTCTAAGCTGCCACACACCTACAGTAAAATGAAGAATTTCCTTCGTGCAGTTGGAATTGGATATGATATGATCCATGTTTGTAAGAATAATTGTGTTCTGTTCCGTAAGGATTATGCCAACTTAAGTGAATGCCCGAAATGCAAATCATCAAGATGGAAAGATGGCGATGCTGTGAAGAGGATTCCTCGTAATGTTCTGCGACATTTTCCAATTACACCAAGATTGTAGAGGTTGTTTCATGATGCTGAAACAAGAGAGGATGTACTGTGGCATTATAGGAACCAGGAGTACAGAGATCAGAATGTAATGAGCCATCCATCACATGGTAGTGAGTGGAAAATCTTCAATCAGAAGCATGAAAAGTTTGCTACTGACCCAAGAAACATTAGACTTGGCTTAGCTTCAGATGGATTTAACCCATTTGGCCACCAGAGCGCCACATATAGCATGTGGCCAGTGCTTGTTATCCCTTACAACATGCCTCCAAATGTCTGCACCAAAGAATCAAACTACATGATGGCCTTGCTCATCCCAGGTCCAAAAAGTCATGGAAAGGATTTTGATTCATTCATGGAGCCTCTTGTGGAGGAACTTCAACAGCTATGGAGGGGTGTTCTCACTCGAGACCTATATAGCAGCCCACCAGCTGATTTCTTTCTGCGTGCTCTTATAATTTGGTGCATCCATGATTATTCGGCTTTGGGCACTATGTCAGGGCGAACGACACATGGTTACAATGCATGTGTTCGCTGTGACAGGAATCCGCCGTCATACGCAATACTTAGCAAGATCTGTTACATTGGACACCGCAGTTTCCATGCCAAGGACAAGCCGCATCCTAGAAAATACCGAAGACATGTGTTCAATGCAAAGCATGAAAATCGTGATGCGCCAAAGAGGCTCACCGCCGATGAGTTGCAAGTGGAATTAGAGAAGGTTAGGCATATTACACCAGGAAACCATCCTGATAATGGTAGCGGGAAAAGGAAGTGTGGCAGGGCAGAAGAGAGATTATTGTTTACCCGCAGGTCCACTTTGTGGGACTTGGAGTATTGGAAAGATTTGGATCTGCGGCATAATCTTGATGTGATGCACATCAAGAAAAATATATGTGACAACATTATCGGCACACTTCTTAATATTGAAGGCAAGACGAAAGATACCTTAAAATCTAGGATTGATTTGACACACCTGGGTATCAGACAGGATTTGCAGGTGCAAGATGAAGGTAAACCACGGGATATGGCACCAGCTGTGTACGTCTTGGACAAGGTAAAAAGAAAAGAATTATGCGAGGTCCTGTCACGTGTGAGATTCCCACATGGATTTGCTTCCAACCCTGAAAGGAGAGTCAGTGCAGATGGAAACAAGGTACAAGGGTTGAAAACTCATGACTGCCATGTCCTACTTCAAAGGGTTTTACCTGTTATCCTTAGAGGATTGGGCCACCCTCACTTATACAGAGCAGTTGCAGAGTTGGGACAATTCTTCAGGGAACTCTGCAGTAGAAATATCAGGATAGATGCTTTGGAGCGTCTTAGAGACAAGATACCAACTATCCTATGCGACCTTGAGAAGATATATCCTCCAGCCTTCTTTGATGTGATGGTGCATTTGGCTGTTCATCTACCTGATGAGGCACTACTTAGAGGTCCAGTACAGTATGGCTGGATGTACCCTATTGAAAGGCGGCTAGGCACTTTCAAGGGCTATGTTAGGAACAGAGCTAGACCCGAGGGTTCCATTGCAGAGGCCTACATTGCTACAGAAGCATTGACATTCTGCTCAAAATACATTGAAACAGCTGATCAGCTTAGCAAAGACGTGGATGAAGACAATCCCGGGCTCAATGTTTTCGATTATTCTGTTCGAGTTACAGGGAAGAGTCGACAAGAGGACAAACCTAAAGATTTGGACAAAATGGTTTGGTATGTGTTGAATAACTGTCCTGAGATACTACCTTATATCAAGTAAGTGCTAAGTACTGCAGCTTATACATCATAATCTACTAAACTTGCAGCACATTCTTATATATTTAGATGTTTGACGCGATCACTATGTTGTGCAACATCTACAAAAAGGAGTTACTGCCGCAAAATCCAAGAAACATTGACAAACTGGTTATGGCAGGATTTGCGAAATGGTTCAAGAGCCATGTAAGCTTTTGAATTGCACTATCAGTTTTTTTAATATATTGAGTACATAAGATGATCAGCTTGTCTATTTTCTAACCATAGGTTAAGAAGATGCGGGAGGATGGGCAGGCAGTTGATGATGCCCTTTACTCACTAGCAATGGGTCCTGATACTCGGGTAAGACATTATGAATCTTGCGTTGTTGGAGATGTGCACTACAACACCCTTGGACGAGACGAAGGCAGGAAGACACAAAACATTGCCATCATGAGCACGGATACATATGACAAAGAGACAACTGAAATGTATGCAAACATAACAGACATTGTTCAGTTGCAGTATATCTCCAGTTTCGAGGATCATCAGTGTGTGGTTCTGTTGTGCTGTCATTGGTATAACCTGTTTTCCAGGATCTCAAAACCTAGAACTGATGATTATTTCAAATCCATCAAACTCAAGGCGGCATACCAGACCAACAAGCCTTTTATTTTGGCAAATCAAGCAACACAGATATTTTTCTTGGAAGACACATTTGCACGTAGCGATGACTGGAGAGTAGTGAAAAGGTTTGAGCAGAGGAATTCTTTTAATGAAGTTGCACAACAAGATGATGCTTACACTGCTCCTAATGTACAAGATAACACAGATGTTCCTAATATCTTTGAGAACCATCACGTCAATGACGCCGGCGAAAAGATAGCCTGTCATGCTGTGGACATACAAGAGTTGATCAAGAAGAAGCCAATGTTCGAGGACGTTGAGGACGAAGAAGAAGATGACACCATGGGGAATTACGATTCAGACTGATACACATGGCGAAGATGTTGACGCTGCTGCTGCGGATGATGATTACATTGCTTTTGTCGTATTTGCCTGTCAGAAGACGTTTTTTTATCTACTATGTGAAATTGTGTTTGCTATGACAACTGAAACCTGACGAACATGTTGTTTAGTATTTTCCTGTCAGAACATCACTTGTTATGTATGCTGATTTGTGTTTGGTGATTGTATGAAGACTAAAACATGATGACATTGTTGTTTAGTTGTACTCATATTTGGCTGTGAAACTTGAATTTGATGACATAGTTTGTTGTTGGACTACAATTTGCTCGACGTCTTCGAATGAGAACAAAGCTGACCCAACGGGTCCTCTGCTAATTTATTTATTTATTACCAAAAGGGCCTCTGCTATTTATTTATTTATGAGCAAAAGGGGATACCCCCTGATTTCCGTTAATAGGAATCATTAGATGTTCACAACACTACGCCCAACCTGCTACACAGGTTTCATTCATTACTAGTTTCAGCAAAGTGCTCATGTCATAGCCACTGAATACATCACGAGTGCTACATACACTGCAAATAAAGAGACAATCATCCTACAGAGCACATCGATTTTGCCCATTATCTTCACAAGCTCTTTCATCTCCTCATTGCTGTCAAGGCCGTTCAGCAGTTGTTGCTTGGCCATGGTCAGAGGAACTGCATCTTTAACCTTCTGCTCTGCATCTTCCTCTTCTGTCGTTCCTTTAGTTACTTGTCCAACACCCCAACTTGCTGGAATTGGGATTCCTCGGCTAACCAAATAATCAGCGTAGTTGCACTCCCCCACATCAGCAACTTCCCAGAAATACAAATCTCACGAATCTTCCCTTTTCTGCACGAATCAAATTGGAAGATCATCAACCAAACTATTAAAAAAATCAGCAATTGAAAGCAGCAGAACAACACAAACATATTATTACCCCATGATTCGGGCATTTGTAGAAGACTCGGCCAGGGTTGAGGATTGTGGTTGAGACGCGACGGATGACTCTGCGTGATTTGCTGCAGTGGCACCACACCAACGACAGCGGGTTGCGATGAGCAACCGGCTGCGGTGCGCGTGCCGACGGGAGTGTGATGAGACCCACAGGCGATGGTACGGGTGGCGACTTGGCGCATATTTGGTTGTTGTCTGCTGAAGAGCAGGTGGACGAGCAGCCAGCGGACATGGTTGCTGCGGCCAGAGCTTCTGATGCTAGGCAGAATAAGTAGAGAAGAGGAGAAGGCAGAGTAAGTAGAGAAGAGGAGAAGCGAACGATGGATATGTCAGTTTCATTACTTGCAGAGTAGCATAGCTCCATATATAGTCATAGTCTAGGTTTGGATTCGAACCAGCTACAGGAGCACGTCTCTCTTTTTTCTAAAACTCAGCAACATCTCTTTACTGGTACACTAGCTTGTTCTATACTCCTTCTCAAGTCTTTGATTTCTCCACCTGACATCTGGGACCCACCGGAAGGGCCTCTGTATTTCACAAAAAAATGTGCCCCCCCCCCGCTGATAGGTCGGACCCACCAGCTATCTTCGCACGCAAGGAAGTGCCTCCTTATTATGCACAAAAAATGAATACTCCCCCTGCCAGCTGGAACCCAGCATGGGAGGCTGACTTGTGGGCCTACCAAGTTGACGGGGACGGAGGGCTTTGTCAACTTAGTCAATATGAACGATTCTAGCTCCAGTTATCGTACGATGTTCATCCAACGGCAGTAGTGCTTCTTCAACCTCTGGTCTTCTTGCTCCAGCCGCCCAAACCAGCGCCGGTCGTGCTGCGTGCTCCTGCCTCCCGTGGCCGGCTGTGATGCCGCGGAGGCCTAACCGCCCCCTACTACCCCCACCGCTGGCCAGGGCATCCCTCTACTCACCCACACCCCCTGTTATTCTGCGGCGATGGCAGCCTCACACCGCAGCCGAACCAATGAACCCTCGTACTCCTCTCCGCGTGGGCATCCACTGCCGCGTCTTCCTCGGCTCCGCGTCGTCCCCTACCTAGGCCTCGCCGTCGTCCACCGCCTTGGTCCTCTCGGCGCGGCGTGGTCAATGTGGTCAACGACCGACTTCCATCGGAAGAGTACTGTACATGGAGAGGCTGACAACTGGGTCCACGGCCGCAGCTAGGTCCACGGCCACAGCCCAGCATTTTTGTGATTTGCCATGTAAGTTGCTTTGTCAGGCCTGTTGGGCTGCAAATCTTTCAAGACGAGGAGAGCTTCATTCGGCTGGCCGAGAAAATGGCCTATTAGTAATGAGAAATGGGCTGTACATTTTTAAAACACATCAAACCGGCAATTAGTTTCAAATTTCTTTTTTTTCATTTCGAGATTTTAAATTGCATTGATTTTTATGCGTGGACAATTTGTTGGATTTTATATTGATATACATTTATTTTTAAAATCAGTTTGAATGTGACTCGAAATTTCGGGATTAAAAACAGTTCGGACCGCATCGAAATATGCAAAATTTCGTATAATTGTTTAACCGTGGCCACAATATGGGCTATAATGCTAACAAAAAGAATTTGGGCTCCAAAAAACCTTAAGAATTAGCAAATGGGCTGTAAATTATTAGAAATAATGGCAGATGGGTTGTATGATGTTTTCCACAGATTTGAGGCTTTCCTAAAAAAAAGGTTGACGCACAAGCAGTGACTGTTGGATGTCCATCCAACGGCCGTCGTGCTTCTTCAATCTCTGCTCTTCCTGCTCCAGCCGCTCAAACAAGCGCCGGTGGGACTGCCTGCTCTCTCCTCCCCGCGGTCGGCTGTGCTGCCGCGTAGGCTCACCGCCCCACCGTACTCCCATCGCTGGCCTAGCCATCCCTCTACTCACCCACACCTGCTGTTATTCTCCGGCGACAGCAGACGTACCAGTAAACCCTCATACAGTCGTACTCCCCTCCGCGTGGGAAACAACTGCCGAGTCTTCCCTGCCTCCGTGTCGTTCCCTTCCTAGGCCTCGCCGTCGTCCACCGCCCTGGTGCTCTCGGCGCGGCCTGGTAAACGTGGTTAATGACCGACATGCATCTGAAGTGGACTGTACGTGGAGAGGCTAACAGCTGGGTCCACGGCCGCACGCAAGGAAATGCCTCCTTATTACACGCAAAATAATGATTCCTCCACCTGACATCTGGGACCCACTGAAAGGGCCTCTGTATTTCACGAAAAAAACGTTACCGCCGCTGACAGCTTGGACCCACCAGCTATATCTTCGCACGCAAGGAAGTGCCTTCTTATTACTCACAAAAAAATGAATACTCCGTCTGCTAGCTGGGACCCAGTATAGTAACAGGCTGACTTGTGGGCCTACTAAGTTGACGGGGACGGAGGGCTTTTTCAACTTAGTCAATATGCACGATTCTAGCTCCAGTGACCATACGATGTCCATCCAACGGCCGTAGTGCTTCTTCAACCTCTGGTCTTCTTGCTCCAGCCGCCCAAACCAGTGCCGGTCGTGCCTCGTGCTCCTGCCTCCCGTGGCCGGCTGCGCTGCGGCGGAGGCCTCACCGCCCCCTACTACTCCCACCGCTGGCCAGGCCATCCCTCTACTCACCCACGCCCCCTGTTATTCTGCGGCGACGGCAGCCTCACACCGCAGCGAACCAGTGAACCCTCATACTCCTCTACGCGTGGGCATCCACTGCCGCGTCTTCCCCGGCTCCACGTCGTCCCCTTCCTAGGCCTCGCTGTCATCCACCGCCCTGGTGCTCTCGGCACGGCGTGGTCAACGTGGTCAAGGAACGACTTCCATCGGAAGAGTACTGTACGTGGAGAGGCTGACAGATGGGTCCACGGCAGCCGTAAGGAAGTGCCTCCTTATTACGCGGATAATAATTATTCCTCCACCTGACAGCAGGGACCCACCGGACGGGCCACCGTATTTGGCGAAAAAATGTTTCCCCTTGACTGCTGGGACCCACCGGACGGGCCACCGTATTTCGCAAAAAAACGTTCCCCCCACTGTCAGCTCGGACCCACCGGAAGTGCCTCCTTATTACGCACAAAAAATGAATACTCCCCCTGCTAGTTGGGACCCACCTTGGTGGGTGGCTGACTTGTGGGCCTACTAAGTTGACGGGGACAGAGTGCTTTGCCAACTTAGTCAATATGAACGATTCTAGCTCCAGTGACCGGACGATGTCCATCCAATGGCCGTAGTGCTTCTTCAACCTCTGGTCTTCTTGCTCCAGCCGCCCAAAGCAGCGCCGGACGTGCCGCATGCTCCTGCCTCCCGTGGCCGGCTGTGCTGCCGCGGAGGCCTCACCACCCCCTACTATTCCCACCACTGGCCAGGCCATCCCTCTACTCACCCACACCCCCTGTTATTCTGCGGCGACGGCAGCCTCACACCGTAGCGAACCAGTGAACCCTCGTACTCCTCTACGCGTGGGCATCCAGTGTCGCGTCTTCCCCGGCTCTGCATCGTCCCCTTCCTAGGCCTCGCCATCGTCCACCGCCCTGGTGCTCTTGGCGCGGCGTGGTCAACGTGGTCAAGTAACGGCTTCCATCGGACGTGGACTGTACGTGGAGAGGCTGACAGCTGGGTCCACGGCCGTAGCAAGGAAGTGCCTCCTTATTACGTGCAAAATAATTATTCCTCCACCTGACAGCGGGGACCCACCGGACGGGCCACCATATTTCATGAAAAAATGTTTCCCCCTGACTGCTGGGGCCCACCATTACATCTTCGCACGCAAGGAAGTGCGTCCGGGCAAAAAATAACTATTCGCCCCCCTGACTACTGGGACCCACCAGCTACATCTTCGCACGCAAGGAAGTGCATGACAGTCGGGACCCACCTGGTCGAAGCGTACGTAGCGTTGTCATTCTGGTCGCGAACGTGTACGTACATATCGTAGCAGAGGCGTGCACGTAGCATGTACACGTACGTACAGCGGCCAGGGTGCAAGAAAGTAAATACAGCCACGTACGTACATACAGGCGAGGTCTCGAACGCCTACTCGCGCGTACGTACGGCCAGGGCTCGTGTACATGGCTGGGTCGGAATGGAGAAACAGCGTTGTCGTCATGTTCATGGGGAGCCAACCGACTGGGTCGGAATGGAATGCGTCGTCGTGTTCATCGGGAGGGCTTGGACGGAACAGCCAATGGAAACGAGGCCTGGCGTACCGCAGAACGGAGGAAACGGCCTTTTGTTCGACCGGCCACATTCGAAACGGGATCCTGTTCATCGGGAGGGGTCTGGCGTACCGCAAAACGGAGGAAACGGACCTCCTACGATCGAAAGGGGGGTCCTGTTGATCGGGAGGGGTGTGGCGTACCGCAAAACGGAGGAAACGGACTTGTATTGGAGCGCTACGGTCGAAACGGGGGTCCTGTTCATCGGGAGGGGTGTGGCGTACTGCAAAACGGGACTCCACGAGATATTGTTCATCTCCATCGTCGACCCCCTCCAGCCTCCACGGGCTACTGTTCATCCACCTTCGACCTCCTCCAGCCTCCACCTGAGACTGTTCATCCATGGGCTCCTGTTCATCCAGCCTCCACCGCAAGCTACTCCACCGGCTACTGTTCAACCAGCCCTCTCCACGGGCACCTGTTCAACCACCCCTCCACGGGCTACTGTTCATCCAGCCCTCCACCGTCTACTGTTCATCCTGCCCTCCACGGGTCCTGTTCATCCAGCCCTCCACGGGTCCTGTTCATCCAGCCCCATCCGGCTTGATCAATCGGGGTCCTGTTCATCCAGAGGCAACACCATGGGGTCCTGTTCATCCACCCCCACCGGGAACTGTTCATCCAACCCCTCCAGCAATGCTCACTGTTCATCCAGAGGCAGCATCGACCGGCTTCAGTTAGCAGCAGTAGCGAAGGAATCGCTCGATCGGGTTCAGTTAACAGCCATCGATCGATCGCTCAGGTTCAGTAACGCGTAGCCTGCAGTGCAATCGCTCGGGTTCAGTTAGAGCCCAACGCCTCACTCGGGTTCAGTTAGAACCCAACGCCTCGCACCCACGCGCGTGCGTGTACGAGAGAAACGCGCATCGCTCGGCCCCGACCACCCACCGTAACCGGGAACACCCCGATATTTTCCTCGCCCTCGCTTCTACCACGGTTTTTTCCGTCATGGACGGCCCAAAGAATGTCATGCAACTGCGTCTCCGGCCCGCCCAGGATGAAAAGCCCATTTTCTGTCATGATTTTTTGTCATAGAAGTAGGACCCCACCACATCTATGATGATACCGAGTTTTGTCACAATTATCGTCCTAGAAGTGTCATAAGTATGACAGAAAAAAATCATTCGGCCCAAAATGTCACGGATGTGTCTTTTTTGTAGTGTTCCCCTGACTTGTGCACGGACAGCGGGCCTCCAGCATGGCAGCAAGAAAAGCAAGCTTCACCAAGCATCCAAGACTGAACCAAGCCAGAGAGACGTGGCCCTTTGAAGAGTCAAAGGGCAGATCAAGAAGACCAAGACAAGCCAAGGTAACAAGAAATCACCAAAGGAAGGCCTCCCTTGCCGGGCAAGCAAACCCAGTTAGGACGAGACCACCCCGAAGACAAGTCCCAAAATCTCCCCGGCAGGGCTTGCCGGGACCGCTGGCGATCCACTTCCCCACCAAGACTCCACCGCTCCATCTCACCACACGCAAGTCTTCCATCAGTGCGATGTCGATCCCTCAGATGACTAAGTGGCTGCCATTTGGCATGTGTCAGCCATTTAGGAGAGAAATTACCTCCATGTGACACCCATCCAAAGGCGTGTCAAGCAGACAGGCGTGAGACGACTACAACGGCGCGATAAAGCTTGCCGGGCTATACCCACGACGTGACAGCAAGCGGTGCATTTAATGCACCTTGTCCTGTCTGCAGAGTTAGGTATGATAGCACTGTTAGCTATCTAATCGTTGGGTAAGGACTGTTTTGCCATTGTGGTAACCCCTTAGCCTATAAAAGGAGGGTCGTGGAAACCTTAGAAAGGATTTGGACCGTTGTGTACCATATGCGCGTAGCTGCTCCCCCCGAAGCAACCTTGCCGGGCTAGAGCATTGCCTCTCCACCACGATCCTTCTGTCAATCCACCAAAGCAGGAGTAGGGTTTTACGCCTCGCGGCGGCCTGAACCTAGGTAAAAACTACCCGTGTCACCATTGCCGTGTTGCTCCACGGCCTCTACTCTTTGTGCTACGTGACCTCTCCCATGCCGAACCACGAAGGGGCCGATGACCCCATAGGTGTTCGTGTTCCACCACGACACTAGGGACTCCAAACCTTGGGAAAATAACTTCTTTAAGCATTTTAATGGAAGTGTTGTGATCAGCACTACTAGTTGGAATAGCTTCTACCCACTTAGTAACATAATCAACAGCAACCAAAATATGTGTATACCCATTAGAGGAAGGAACAGGTCCCATGTAATCAAAACCCCAAACATCAAATGCTTGAACAACAAGTGAGTAATTGATAGGCATTTCCTGACGCTTACCGATATTACCAATTCTTTGACATTCATCACAAGATAAAACAAACTTACGGGCATCCTTGAAGAGAGTAGGCCAATAAAAACCAGATTGCAATACCTTGTGAGCAGTTCTATCTCCCGCATGATGTCCTCCATACGCTTCGGAATGACATTTCCGTAGGATTTGTTCCTGTTCATCCTCAGGAACACAACATCTAATAATACCATCTACTCCTTCTTTATAAAGATGTGGGTCATCCCAAAAGTAATGTCTTAAATCATAGAAGTTTTTTTTGTTGGTATGTGAAAGTAGGTGGTGTGTATTTAGCAACAATAATTAGCATAGTGAGCATACAAGGAAGTGTTATGAGAAACATTTAGTGCAGCTAATTGTTCATCAGGAAAACTATCATCAATAGGTAGTGGGTCACCAAGAATATTTTCTAACCTAGATAAGTTATCAGCTACGGGGTTCTCAGCTCCTTTCCTATCAGTAATATGCAAATCAAATTATTGTAGCAAGAGAACCCACCTAATGAGTCTAGGTTTGGCATCTTTCTTTTCCATAAGATATTTTATAACACCATGATCAGTGTGAGCAATTACTTTGGAATCAACAATATAATATCTGAATTTGTCACAAGCAAACACAACTGCTAAAAATTCCTTTTCAGTAGTAGCATAATTTCTTTGGGAACTGTCTAGAGTTTTGCTAGCATAATGGATAACATTTAATTTCTTACCAACTCTTTGTCCTAGAACAGCACCAATAGCATAATCACTAGCATCACACATAATTTCAAAAGGCAAGTTCCAATCAGGTGGTTGAACAATAGGCGCAGAAGTTAAGGCTTTCTTAAGTGTGTCAAAGGCTTCTACACGGTCATCATAAAAAACAAATGGAACATCCATTTGTAGAAGATTTGTAAGAGGTCTAGAAATCTTAGAGAAGTCTTTAATAAACCTCCTATAGAGACTAGCATGACCAAGGAAACTACGAATACCTTTAATATCTTTAGGACATGGCATTTTCTCAATTGCATCAACTTTAGCTTTATCCACCTCAATACCTCGTTCACAAATTTAATGAGCAAGACAATACCTTCATTAACCATAAAGTGGCACTTCTCCCAATTCAAGACAAGATTAGTTTGCTCACATCTCTGCAAAACTCGATCAAGGTTGCTCAAGCAATCATCACAAGAAGTTCCATAAACAGAAAAATCATCCACGGAAACCTTAACAATCTTTTCACAAAAATCAGAGAATATAGCAGTGATACATCTTTGAAAGGTAGCAGGTGCATTGCATAAACCAAAAGGCATACGTCTATAAGCATAAGTTCCAAAAGGACAAGTAAAGGTGATTTTCTCTTGACCAGGTTGTGAAACAGGTATTTGAGAAAAACCAGAGTATCCATCAAGAAAACAAAAGTGTGTGTGCTTAGATGATCTTTCCAACATTTGATCGATAAAAGGCAGAGGATAATGATATTTTCTAGTTGGTTTATTTAATTTTCTAAAATCAGTTACCATTCTATAGCCAGTCTTGTGGAATAAGTTCATTTTTATCATTAGGAACAACAGTAATACCTCCCTTCTTAGGACATAATGAACGGGACTTACCCATCTACTATCAGCTATGGGATAGATTATACCTGCTTCCAGAAGTTTTAATATTTCAGTTCTTACCACTTCTATCATTTTAGGATTCAAACGACGTTGATGATCAACAACGGGTTTAGCATCAGGTTCCATATTAATCTTGTGCTGACAGAGAGTGGGACTAATGCCCTTAAGATCACCAAGAGTATATCCAATAGCAGCTCGGTGCTTCTTCAGAATTTTCAATAATCTTTCTTCTTCATGTTCTGAAAGGTTAGCACTAATAATAACAAGATATATCTTTTTCTCATCAAGATAAGCATATTTCAAAGTATGAGATAATTGTTTTAATTCAAGCACAGGATCACCTTTAGGTGGAGGCGGACCTCCGAGAGTTTCAATAGGCAAATTGTGTTTGAGTAGGGGTCGTTGTTCAAAGAAAATTTTATCTATTTCATTTCTTTCATGCATATGCATATCATTTTCATGGTCTAGCAAATATTGTTCTAGTGGATAGTAGGAGGCACGGCAATAGAAGCAAGACCAATTATTTCATCCTTACTAGGCAATTCTTTCTTACGAGGTTGTCTATTAAACTTGGAGAAATTAAATTCATGAGACTCATCACCAAAGCTAACACTGACAGTTTGTTTATGACAATCTATAGTAGCATTGACAGTGTTCAAGAAAGGTCAACCAAAGATAATGGGACAAAAGTCATCTTGTGGGGAACCAAGAACAAGAAAATCAGTAGGATATTTTACTTTCCCACACAAGACTTCAACATCTCTAACAATCCCAAGTGGTGTGATAGTGTCTCTATTAGCAAGTTTAATAGTAACATCTATGTCTTCTATTTCAGCGGGTGCTATGTCATTCATAATTTATATATATAAGATAAAAGGAATAGCACTCACGCTAGCACCTAAGTCACATAAACCATGATAACAATGATTTCCTATTTTAACCGAGACAACAGGCATGCCAACAACAGGTCTATGTTTATCCTTTTCATCGGGTTTGGCAATTCTAGCAGCTTCATCGCAGAAGTAAATAACATGCCCATCAATATTTTCTACCAGGAGATCCTTAACCATAGCAACACTAGGTTCTACTTTGATTTGTTTAGCAGGTTTGGGTGCTCTAATATTACTTTTGCGAACCACAATTGAAACCTTAGAATGTTCCTTCATCCTAATAGGGAAAGGTGTTTTTTCAATATAAGCAGTAGGCACAACTGGATCAGCATTGTAAATGGTAGTTTCATCTTTAGCTATTACCGGTTCTTTAATTTCTTCTTTAATAGGGGGATGATATTTGAACCACTTCTCTTTAGGGAGATCAACATGAGTAGCAAATGATTCACAAAAAGAGGCTATGATACGTCTCCAACGTATCTATAATTTATGAAGTATTCATGCTATCATTTTATCAACCTTGGATGTTTTATATGCATTTATATGCTATTTTATATGGTTTTTGGGACTAACCTATTAACCTAGAGCCCAGTGCCAGTTTCTGTTTTTTCCTTGTTTTAGAATATCGCAGAAAAGGAAAACCAAACGGAGTCCAATTGACCTGAACTTGACGGAGCTTATTTTTGGACCAGAAGGAAGGTCATGGAGTAAAAGAGTTGGGCCAGAAGAGTCCCGGGCTGCCCACGAGGGT